>NW_019392722.1:877205-903381 GCF_000648675.2 Cimex lectularius
CTACCCCTTTAATGTATTCAATCAAGTTTTTGAATTTTGAAAAAAACAGCCTATTTTATTAATTTAACACTCATGTAATATTCGTGCTCTACACTCCAATATTTAATACTGATTTAAATCAGTACTTTTACCAAAAAAAGGTTATAATTGAATTAAAAATAGGTAATATATAAATTTTCAATATTTATACTTTAATACATTAATTAATTAAATCTGAAATTAATGAATTAAGTAGGGATATTAGTATATAACATTTCAATATTTACTTTAATGCATACAATAATTTATGCATTAAAGTGCATTAATGCATAATTAATTTATGCATTAATTATTATGCAAAATTAAATTTTATAATTATTAAGCTAAATATAGGTATTAATATATAACATTTCAATATTTATACTGTAATGCATTAATTAATTAAATTTTATAATTAATGAATCAAATATAGTTTTTAATATATAACATTTCAAAATTTATGCTTAAACGCATCCATTAATTAAATTTTATAATTAATAAGTTAAATATAGGTATTAATATATGCCATTTCAATATTTATACTTTAATGCATTAATTAATAAAATTTGATGATTAATGAATTAAATAGATATTAATTCATAACATTTCAATATTTATACTAACACACAAATTAACTAATATTTTTAATTAATAAATTGTATAAGTAATACAAATATGTCCGATATTTTATAATTATATAATGTAATATATTACATTATGTATAATTATAATTATTAGTATAGAATATTAAACGATAATACTAATGCACACAAATTAATTAAATTTTATCATTAATCAATTAAATAGGAATGATACTATTACATTTCAATATTTATGTTTTAATGCATAAATTAATTCGATTTTATAATTATGCCAAATATAAGTATTAAAATATAGTACTTCAATATTTATACTTTAATGCATAAATTAAATAATTGTATAATTAATGAATTAAATAGAGTTATTAATATATAACATTTCAATATTTGTTTTAATGCATAAATTAATTAAATTTTATGATTAATGAATTAAATAGTTATTAATATATAACATTTCAATATTTAGGTTTTAATGCATAAATTAATTAAATTTTCTAATTATGCCAAATATAAGTATTAATATATAACACTTCCATATTTATACTTTAATGCATAAATTTTATGATTAATGAATTAAATAGTTATTAATATATAACATTTCAATATTTAGGTTTTAATGCATAAATTAATTAAATTTTCTAATTATGCCAAATATAAGTATTAATATATAACACTTCCATATTTATACTTTAATGCATAAATTAATTAAATTTGATAATTAATTAATTAAATATATATTAATATATAAATTTCAATATTTATGTTTTAATACATAAAATAATTAAATTTTATAATTAATACAATATATACATATTAATTAATTATTATATGTGTTATTATATAGTAATAATTAAACTTCAGAAATCAATAAATCATCATCATACATATCAGTATACGTATGTATCGGTCAAGACGGTCAGGATAGATTTTGGTCTTGAGTCTTCGTAGTTTTCCAAGCCTTCTGTTAAGTTGTCTTGTGTGGGGATTCCACGTTACATGAACATCGAAATTCATGTTACCAGTGCATTTATAATTTCTTTTCTAGTGTTTTACTTTGTTTTGTTGTTGGCTGCATTTTATTAAGTTGGACTCGCCACTGGTGTTCGATTCGTGAAGCACGCCTTTGACTGTGGCACAATGCCGCTAGATAGCACACGGCGGTTATATGAAACAGTCTGTGTCTTTCTATCATATACCACGTTTTTCCAATAAATTCAAGGATTATTATTATTATTATTTTTTTTTTTTAAGTTTTAATAATTCCACCAGTCTTTACCGGCAGATACGCCATAAGGAAAATACCTCAACGAGGTCTGACGTCCAGAAGAACATGATGTTCAGATTCATTAAAATCTATCCAAACGTCAAATCCATATTTTTGAAAACCAAGGCCATACAGGACCCAGGACCTATAGATAAATCGTGTGTAAAAAATTCAGGAATATCCCATTACAAGCCACTTCTTGCCGTTAAAATTTGACGATTTCATCTTTGTCACTAAACATTCCCATCAAACCGGAAAGACTCGTTTTTTCTTGTTCAAATAAACTATAAAATAAAAAATAACGTTAATCAAAAATTCTTATTCTTGTTTGAACCTTTTCTAAATATTAAGAAGTTTTATGCGATTAAGATTAAGAAGTTAAATTATTAAGATCCTATTTTTTGTACTCAAGAACCATCATATTAAGTGTATTTGCTATTATGCTAATTCTAATACTAATACGTTTTATTATACACTTGTTGTCATCATCGCCTAAAATAAATTTTTCTTACACGAAGATCGTATAGGAAATTCGATGTCTTATTCTATTTTCTATTCCGCTACATGTTGTAAACGTGTTGAATAGATCGTGTGTAAAAAGAAAAAGCTTTTGTTCCGCTGAATCTACTGATGCCAAAATTAGACAAGGAAACTTTACAGGGCTCTAAGAATGCTCGTGGTAAGAAGAAGACGAATAAACCAAAAGTCCGCGATTTTTCTGGTTGTATTTAAACATTAATTTGGTAGTTAAGTTTTAATTAATTATACGTATGATGAGACGATAATTATCTTCGTTGCACTCCAAAGTGCCTTCATTAAGTACGTAAATGTATCACGATGGTAGAAAAAATAGCATTCTCTAAGCAACAATCACCGAAAATTAAATTAGTCCGGAGATTTTTGCTAGCAACTATGGTGAAATAAACCTAAACTGATCTTAAATATCGACTTTCTTGTATGGGATTTATTTAAAAGGGATTGATACTTACAGATTTTGGCAAGAGACATTTTACTTTGAAAAGGAAACAGTCAGTACAAACTGGAGTATTAGCATCTATCAAAAAATGGTCTACAGTAAACATAAATTGACAATCTACCCAGCTTTTAATATGGTCAAGATATCAATTTACTAGAAAAATCAAGCAATAACATTTGTGTTTGGATATTTACCCTCAATTTAATACTTTCTACCAACTAAAAAATAATATTACAAAAAAATAAGTTGATAGGCACGAGCAATACTCCAAACATAGAAACCTCTCTTTTTTAGTAAAAACTTTCACCATAATAAAAATTATTATTGCCACACTCTATATCTGCTGTTAGAAGTAATAAAGGTCTTTTGAGGTGGGTTCTGCTGTTAGGCATGTTAGGCAGGGTTGTAGCCTGAGTCCGTTATTGTACTCGCTCTTTTTTCGATAATAATCCTGGCTGACGTCCTGGATGCAATTCAAAATTTTGTTAATGCCTTGGAGACGTTTCCTGTGATTACTGGAATCTTCCAGTTAATCTTAGGATGTCGGGTTAAGGTCTTTTGGAGGGAAGGCAGTCTTGATGCTTACGAGCGTTGACAATTGAAGAGCTCTTCCGTTGAAATGGTCAATGAATATAAATATTTCGATATAAAAATTAATTTACAACCCTTAAATCTATTTCTAATTCGTTTCCATCTGGCCTAATCTCATCCCTAGCACTTTTAGGCTTGTTCTTAAACGTATCTTATAAACAATCTTAATTGGCTAAAAACAGTTTGAATTTACTGCAAAGTGATAAAATTTATTTAATTAATTAATTTTGGGAAGGAAGCCTGGAGATACAGGAAAGAATTACTTCCTTAATTAATTTATTTTATGACATTGAGACTTCGCTTGACCTCATTTTATTAAACTCATGAAATTTGCAAACCTCTTATGTTTATAAATCTTCTCAAAACAAAAGGCTTCCTAAAACAAAATAGATTAGATACAGTTTACTGTAACCTCCTGGAAGGTTTTGGCTAAATTTTAGCTCAGTGCAAATTTTAATCTGGGAAATTTTATGGCCGGTTTTGCCTGGTCCAAAATATGTCTGAATCTCTCACATTGACAGTTGTTTGTCTCAAGCTTAAAATTCCTCCAGATTCTTACTATGTAAAGCTCTCGTTGTTCATATTCTTTAATATATCAGATAATACTCAAATTTCCTCTATTCCTTTCGCTCGTGCTTCACCTTAATTAAAATCTCACATGAGGTTCCGACCTTCTCTTTATGCAATTAGCCCTCCTATCCTTTTTTCATTTGTTGCAGAGAGTCCAAATTTAGACGAATTCAGATTTCATTTAGGCTCTACCACATTAAAAAGTGAATACTTAATTTTTACTTTAAGTAATTTTTCATTGTTTCGGTTTTGTAAATTTGGCGAAGGAAGCTTGGATTTAAAGGAAAGAATTAGGCCCTAATTATTAAAGCTGATTTTATTTTATTATTTTCTTTTACTCTCACTTCCCGTTTAAGTTAATAAGGAGATTATTTTAGAAATGTTTCAAATGTCTAAAAAGTATATTTAATGGTTTTGTTTATTTTTAAATCATATTGCCTGTTCATCGGCAATCGGTTATTGATGTAGTTTTTTCTTTTTTTTATTATTAATTTATACTATAGTAAAACATTATTCCTATTTAAATTAATTAATCGTTTTATGCAAGGTTTTGATTGAAATAAAAAGTTAGTGTCACGAGCGGTATTCGAACCCACGACCTTCGGCTCAATACGCCGCTACTCTAACCACTTGAGCTATCGTGACTTCAAGAGAAATATTGAGCCGAAGGTCGTGTGTTCGAATCCCGCTCGTGACACTAACGTTTTCAATTTACCCAAAACCTTACATAAAACTATTGATTAATTGAAAGAAGTAATTTGATCAATAGACCATTACATACAATGGATTATTCCTATTTGTTTATTGAAAAAGGTACTTTTTCATTCTTTTATTCCCTTGAGTTGTTCTTTTTATTAGATTATTGCCTTTTATTTAATAAATTTGACAGACACAGTTCGTAAGCACATTATTTTACTTTAAGAAACATACTTTAACGTATTAATATATGTATACAGTTTATATTAATATCTAAGATGTTTCGAAAGGTGTAGGGATGTTGTAGTACCCTGTAGGTTGGCAGGTAGCGATACAGAATTTTCTCATATGTTCCAACGTTCATTTTCCAGCAGGGGCACGTTAAAAAACATGGTTTGTGTCCTTGACCGCTCCTGTTTGGCACCGTTGGCAAAGGAATCTTTGATCTGAATCCTTGATCCCAAACGGCGAAGGTGAGATCCTAACGATGGTGGTTGAACCTTAGCCTGCGCATGGTAGAGCAGAATTACCTTTTTTCTTTGTATGCCGTATACCGGTATACCATCCCTAACCATCCCCAGCGTTTAAATGTACCTCTGGTTGGAAGATTCCATAGAACTTTCCTTTTTTCCCCAATTAGACACTGTAAATTCCATTTCATGCGTAGAATACTTCTTTTTTTAATTAATTAATCTGTATTTAAAATTGAGATGGGAAGTTAGTGTCCGAGTGGATCGAAGTCACGATAACTCAAGAGGTAGAGCAGCGTGCAAAGTTCGTAGGTTCGAATCCCGCTTGTGACACTGACTTTCTTATCTCAACCAATACCATAAATACAGATTAATTAATTGAAAGATACATGGTCAAGCGGACCACGAAAACTAGTGAACTTGTTTTTTATTTGGGCTACATCAGAGCTCGTCAAACCAACGAACCTATGACTGCCTTCTTTGCTAGATGATCGGCTTTTTCTTTTCCTTTTACCTCAGCATGTCCTTTAGTCTGTATAATTTTTATCCGCCATAAGGTTGCCATATGGTAAATGTTATTTTTGGACTTTTGTCGGTAGGTGCTTTAATGCCTTAACAGAGCACTTTGTGAATCCGAAATCATAAACTACTCTACGCCTCATGCGATGTTTGACATAGAGTAATAAATGAAAAAATAATACCTTATTAAAAAACTAGTACCTTGAGAATATATTTATTTAGAAATCGTGAGATGCGGTCTGGTGTGATGTAGGTTTCAGAAAAACATTTTCTTTACCGTGCCAACGTTTTGGCCCTCTCGACACGACACGCAAGAATGGAACAATTACACAGAAGAAAAACACATTGAGTCCTGAAGATGATCTCAATAAAGATCGAAACGTTGGCACGATAAAGAAAATGTTTTTCTGAAATCTACATCACACCAGACCGCATCTCACGATTTCTAAATAAATATCGATTAACGGTCACTAATCACCACACATCTTGAGAATATATTTTGTATTTCCTGATTCATAATATATTTAAAAGTTAGAAATGTGTAGTATTTAGTGGCCGTTAAAAATTAGAGTTGATGATGAGTTTTGGTCCGAGTTCCTCACGTTTGAATAACTTAGACCCAGTAAGTGACCCTGTGCTTCAACATGAGTTCTTTAAAAGTTGTTAAGATTAGAAAATTAATTTATAAAATAATAAAAAGTTCCAGGTAATAAGCACCTGTATTATATAATTAATTACCATTATCTGTTTGTCTTACGTGAACTTCCGTGTAAAAATAAAAATACTTAAATAAAAGAAAAGTCTTTGTTCTTTGTTACGGACTTCAAAGAGAAAAATCGCCTGAAGGATCATCCTTGAAATCTCTCATTTCCTTATAAAGATTTATGCTATTAGTGCAAATAGTACACTTCTATTTTATTTATTTTTTGTTACAGTCATAATTGCTTTTGTTGGCTAGAGGAAGCATATTTCAGGTTTCGTAATAATGGTCGATGAATGGGACGAGTCCAGGCGAAGAAAAGGCGTGGGCGGGAAGGTGATGGCCCTATTGTTGCAAAGCCACCTGATTTTTATCCTTGTGAATGGTGCGGAGGCGAAGACCTTGGCCGTTCCATCCTCGAGTAAAATGTCAAATGACCCAGTAATCCGAAATCGGGACAGAACTTATAAAAATTGACCGGTCGGAATTTTAAACCGCGCCGATTCTAACATGGCCGTGGCCCACGCATAAAATAATTCTTCGACTCGTAGAAATAGTTAACGTCAACGGGAATCAGGTAATCGTTGGAATGAATTTTCTGTAGTCCGGAAATCCTTTCCGTGATTCGACGAGAACACGCGAACCTGCGAATTTTTCGAATCCTATTGATCTTCGCTGAAGACCTGCCCTTGTCGATGTAATTGTTTCATCCTATTCGACTTAGATCTTAGAAATTGTAAACAGGAAATTACTAATCTCTATCGGACAAGTTTTACCGATGATTAATTTCTTCTGCTGTTATTTGTACTGACTTGGAAATTGGCAAATTTTAATTAGGTCAAAACAATTGCTGACAATACAATAAATCGTTGGAATAGCTTGATGAAGGAACCGTGAGTTTTTTCTTCTTTCAAAATCTCCTTACCCCTGATTTTTAATAAACAGTAATGTTGATCGAATCAGAAAATTGTATTCACCAGTCGATTTTGGTAAAAAAAATTATGCCTTCTAAATGGGATTTGCAAATTACCCCTGATTTTTAATAAACAGTAACGTTGATAGAATCAGAAAAGCACATTCTTGAAAAATTGTATTCAACGGTCGATTTTGGTTAAAAAAAATATTCCTTATAAATGGAATTTGCAAATTACCCCTGATTTTTAATAAACAGTAAAGTTGATGGAATCAGAAAAGCACATTCGTGGAAAATTACATTCGCCAGTCGATTTTGGTAAAAAAAATTATACCTTCTAAATGGGATTTGCATATTATCCCTGATTTTTAATAAACAGTAAAGTTGATAGAATCAGAAAAGCACATTCGTGGAAAATTATATTCTACAGTCAATTTTGGTAAAAAAAATTATGCCTTCTAAATGGGATTTGCAAATTATCCCTGATTTTTAATAAACAGTGAAGTTGATAGAATCAGAAAAGCACATTTGTGGAAAATTATATTCAACAGTCGATTTTGGTAAAAAAAATTATGCCTTCTAAATGGGATTTGCAAATTATCCCTGATTTTTAATAATCAGTAAAGTTGATAGAATCAGAAATGCACATTCGAGGAAAATTATATTCGTCGATTTAAGTAAAAAAATGATGCCTTATAAATGTGATTTGCAAATTATCCCTGATTTTTAATATACATTTCAATAAGTAGTAATGTTGATAGAATCAGAAATGCACATTCGTGGAAAATTATATTCAACAGTCGATTTTGGTTAAAAAAAATTATGCCTTATAAATGTGATTTGCAAATTATCCCTGATTTTTAATATACATTTCAATAAGTAGTAATGTTGATAGAATCAGAAATGCACATTCGTGGAAAATTATATTCAACAGTCGATTTTGGTTAAAAAAAATTATGCCTTATAAATGTGATTTGCAAATTATCCCTGATTTTTAATATACATTTCAATAAGTAGTAATGTTGATAGAATCAGAAATGCACATTCGTGGAAAATTATATTCACCAGTCGATTTTGATAAAAAAAATTATGCCTTCTAAATGGGATTTGCAAATTATCTCTGATTTTTAATAAATAGCGGGATACGAATAGGGGCCTAACGATTTCAAATGGACTCATCAATACTTGGACATTTTTTGAAATGCTTTTTTGAGCTGAGTTCAACTTGCAAATGGATTTTTATTAGACCAATCCCAAAAAAAAACCTCTTTCCGAACATGACTTTTATGTATTATTAATGTATATAATACACTTTCATATATTTTTTGTTGTTGTAACAAAGTAATAATCCTATTGCTTTTTATTACAGGTATCAATCCTAACTTTATGCTGGATTCTGAACTAGACCTACCTTTTTCACATAGACTCGTAAACAGTTAAAAAATCGACTTATAAGATAATGTCATCATTGGGTCCGCCTGATCTCATCTGATTACGGTTTAATCACATTAAGCTCCATTTTAACGCTTTCTCCAGGAGATGTGCTTGCCGATTTTTGAACTCGCTCTGATTTCTTAAGATTTCAATTAACACGCCTTTTTTTTTGCAAACCCCTCGGCTTAGAGCTACTAAAAACGGGAACTTTGCAAAGAAACTCTCGAAGAAATTGTTAATTTTTAAATTTTAGGTTAGGATCAACTGAAAATAATATTTGGGACTGATTTTTGAGAAGCCACTAGATTTAAATTTACATTGTTTACACAAAAATAAATTGTGTCAATACGATCTATTTTTAAGCTTTTAAACTTAAAAATTAATAGAGAATAAAACAAATTACAAAGAGAACACTTAAAATAATAGTTTTTTTTAAATAATATAAATATTATTTACAATAAGGCGACCGCTGAGGTCTAGTGGTCAGGGCGTTCGCTTCGTATTTTCTATGTTAACGGTTCTGGATGCGAAACCCGGCATAGCCCAAGGAATTTTAATGGAGAATAATATGAAAAAAGGATTTTAAAGTTGTTTGACGCCTCGTCCGGGACAACCAACGGGTGGCTGGACGTTAAGCCTTCCAGGACAGGAATTACTTTTTACTTTTATTTTTACTAGATTAGAATTGTAAATCCTGGCTTACGTGAAATTAATAAAATTCTAAGTTCATTTCACTTATATGATTACTTTCCGTGTAATCACGTAATTATTTTTACGTTTTTTCAACTTGCGGATTGAGCCTGCATCCAGTGTTAATAGCAGTAAGTTAAGTACCTGTCGTACAGAAGATCTTAACATGGGTGTCGCCGACGAGGGGTCAAACCACTTTGCAATACGTATTATTTACCACTTGAGCAGGGATTCGAACCCAGAACTGCTAGCGTGGCAAATAAGAGCCGGACGCTCTAGAGACCCTTCCCCCGCGGTTTTTATAATTCCCACGTAAATTTCCAATGTTTATGCATTCAATATACGATGAAAAATAATTACACCAACGATTAAATGTAATTTACATATTTCAATATACGATGAAAAATAAAAACGTTGAAATATTACAATATATAATACCTACAGGGATATAATCATTGGTTTGGAATTTTGTCTTGTTTACATTTTATCCGGGTAAGGATTGTAACACCTTTTAATAATGTAAATTTAGAATTTACAACATTGTAAATACATTGAGCTGTTCAGAAAATCATCGATACGATTGTAAATATTTAAACAAAAATTGACATAGTATACACAATTTTATAAATTTTTATAAGTCGAAAGATCTTATAAAAGTTTATATGTCGTAAATAAACAGCAAAGTTACGCTTAAAAAAAAGTTTACATGTGTACTTTCTAAAAATGATGTAGAATTTTTTACGAGGGTTCGCAAGAACAGAGGTTATATCAACCCTCGGTGTGCCGGTGATTTTGAAAAAAGCCCATTTGTAAGTATGTCGGGTTCGAATGCAGGGCCGCTGGATTCGAACCCAGGACCTTTACCTTACAGTCACCGACGCCCCTAATGATGTACACTTAAATCTGTAGAACCATCATTTACAAAAATTGGAAAAAAAGGTTTTTACGTTTCTTCCATCATGGCCATGAGACTTGTCGATGCAAAATGGTCATATATATTTTAAAAGAAACTATATATAATGTATTATTATAAGAAAAAAATAAGAAACTGATCATGGGCGGAAATTTAATTTAAAAATAAAACAAAAAGTATTTCAAAAACCACATAGAAAAGCTTTCAGTAGCTGATAAGCGGTTCTGGTCCAAAGGGGTAGGGCTGCTAGTTGTTAGTTTATCCGCCTTTTGATCTACTCGAGTCTCGCTAACCTCATCAGAGGTACCTGGTTGCGATTTCCCAGGAGTTGAACATATTAGGCATGCTTAGACCAGTTCGAGTTGAGGACGAGGGGTATAACATCTTCAATGCTGCTTGGCTGTCTGGAAATATATTTACCTACGCACCTTTAAGTCCTTTTTAAAAGGGTAATGACATAGTAGATCAGTTAGCCAAACGAGCGACAACAGCCGGACAATACCAGGACATAAACCTGCCAAAGACAGATGCGAAACGTACCTTAAACAAACACTGGTTAGTGGAGTGGCGCAACTGGTACAACAGTGGAACAGCGGGAAACTTTTACAAATCGCTACACCCAGAATTGCGCTCCATCCCATGGTTTGCAACATCCCAATTTGGATGCAAAAAATTTTATTCTTCAATGTTTCGGACGCACCAACCACTACATTTGCGGGGCTTATTTGCACAAAATAAATCGTAGAGCGTCCCCAAACTGTGCCACCTGTGATCAACCAGAAACTATCAAGCATTTGATTTTAGAGTGTCCAGAATACGAGTCTACCAGAATAGACTTCCTTGAAAATCTGTACAACATAAAAGAAATCAACAAACCGGTCAGCTGGGAGAGCCTACTTGCTCTTAACAGAGTGGACGTATACCAGGTTATATATTCCTTCTTACAAAATAGTGGCATCAACGTGTAAACGTGAAATCGTTAAGGTAGTGGTCGGTTCAATCCCCTTGGTGTTCAGCCCGGATGCGGAGCTGTCCTCGGGTCGGGCTCTCTAAACGCGCTGGGCATTTAGTCCCCGTGATGTGGGGGGATGTGGACTTTTCCATAGGACAATGCGTCATATTTTGTAAATGGTTTTTATCCACATCCTTCAGAAACACCCGTTTTATGAAGACAGTAGCCTTTTAAATTGTGTAAAACTGTGGACGAGAGCCTCCCTGGGGATGGCTTTCTGCGGCCGGTGGAGATCCCCTCCTCGTAGGACGGCTATTAGCTTCCCGAGCGTTTGATCTGTATTTATTCTGTAGTATTTATTGTAATTAGTTGATAGTTAATTATTGCATCTGTTAGTTGTTATTTATTTATTAGTTTGTGTCTTCAGATTGTTAGTTTTGTCAAAATTTAATTTGTTATTTGGTAGGTCTGCACCTTTATTTATTCATGTTGTTGTTATCCTTTGCTGTTGTTGTTTTCGCACTGATTTTTTTTATTCTTAGTACTTATTGTGTTGATCAATCTTTATTGCTCTCGTTACTTGTAATTTATTTATTGCTTTTGAATTTCTAGTCATGCTAAAAAATGGAATTTGATATTTCATAGGTCCGTACTCTTGGTGAATGTTCCAAAACAAAGCAAAAAAAGTCCTTTTTTTATCCAGTGGATTGTTGTGCTCACTGTTCTATTGCATGTATCTCACCTCAAAAATTGATGGTGTCGGGTCCAGGGGTTGTGCTATGTTAATGGGTCATCTAAGCCCTCTTTTCCATTTTCAATCCATCTGTACCATCCATAGAAAGACTACTGTACTAACCACGGAGTTTTTATTTTCCAAAATATCTCATGTTTTTCTATTTTTGATTTAGAAGAGTCTGCTAGAGTTCTTTACATCTATGTAACACAAAACAGTCCACTTGAGAAAAAAAAACTATGATTTATGCGGTGAAAATAAAGGCAACATCTTTTCTGGGCCTACTTGATCCACGCTCTATTAAGTTGATTCACTCATGTTTCATTTGTAATCTCATCTCATGTCGAATCATGTTTTCACCCCGGTACGTAAGACATTGGCTAGAGATAGAATAGAAGACAAGTTGCAAAGTTCACAAGGTGTTGCTGGACTTACAAAGCGATAAAACCACTTCGCGTTTATCCGACCGAACCGGTGCGCATTATGCCAACTGCTGACTTTCCCACGGCCAGACATTATGAAACTTTTATTTATGTAAGCGGCTTATCGATAGCCATCTCCCCACATGGTCAATCTTTCAGGCTGGTCTCGATAATTATAGTCGATATAATTAATTAAATTGATATACTGCTCTGATTAGTTTTAATCTCGATAAGAATTAACTTTGCGGTTCTTAATGAACTCTAGCTTTAAATACTTTTAAAAACTATAAAACGAAAATAATCTTAAAAAGGTTAAATGTACATAAAAGTTCCATAAATATTAATAAATATTAGATAGCGAAAAAAGAAATATAATCTAATAAATTTTTGCTGTATAGTACAAGACAAACTGTAACATTTTCTCAGTTTAAGTAGTAGATTTTGAGTAATAAAAATATAACAGTTCATATCGTTTCATGTTAAACAGGGAATTTGAATTAGAATTATTTTTTTTCTTCTAACTAACAAATTTAAATCCAGCATTCCTGCCTTGATTTTGAAGATTATCTTATTCCTGGTACTCTGTAGTTTGTACTTGCACGAGCACGTTTGTTCATTTACGTCCTTTGTTTTGTATTTCCCTGTTTATTTTTAACAATTTGTTTTCTCTTGTTTAGTGGTAAGGATTTCCTTTTTCTCGAGGTCTATAGATATGTAGATTTTATTTATTTTATTTTAAGTTTCTCTTTGCTTCTGAAGATTTAATAAACTTCTGTACACTGCCTCTCCTCTCTCAAATAATTTTTATTATCTCTTAAGACCGGAAAATTTTTATTTTACCTTAGCAATCAGCTAGGAACTAAAGAGAAGTTTGGTCTTAATTCACAAATTGTTCCTCTTGAATGGGGGTCCAACTTATCCAAATGGGATCACCTCCATATTTGTCCACTTTTCTCAAAAACCATTAAACCAATTTGAATAAAATTTCGTATGCATATTTGCGAATGTGTGGCAAACTGTCACGGTTAATGAAATATTACTAAAGTAAGTAATTTTAATTTGACAAACATGTGAAATTTGGAAATACATTGTCCATTTGTAAACTTGAAAAAAATTCTAATAAAATGTATATTATTTTTATAATTCCTTAGTCATAAATATTCTAAAACATATGTTACTTAATCATTATAAAATAAAAAATACATCAAAATTATTTGATAACATTCTGAGAAAAAAATCAATTTATGCGGGAAAAAGTGATTTTTTAGAAAAGGCCCAAAAACGGGTAAATTTTGTTCCGAAGCACAAAAGAACAATATATATGCATATAAGCAAATAAAATAAAGCATGGAAATGCATAACTAAAAAGCTGCCCAAAAATCACGAAACTGAGCGCCTTAGCCAAAAGGAAGTTGGAGGATATGTACGAGAAAACTTGGTGGGCTTCATAATATAGTACTAGTGTAGTGTAAAAAATTATGAATAAATAATAAACAAAAGAAGTTGGTTTTATTTTTTTGTAATATGCAAATGAATTTAAACAAGAGTTGAAAGAAACACGATTTAAAAGATAAAATTGTAAAAAGTATATGAAAATGATCAAACATATGCAGCTTATATTAGCTTATTCGGAACCTATGAAATCTAAATTTAATAATTAAAAAAAAAAAAATTCGGTTCTTCTTCTGAACGAAAATGAAGGAAATTACCATTGGATGCAAAAAACCTGACAAATCTTTTAACTAAATACATTTCTTTTTGTTGAAAATTTTGGGCATGTTTTTTTAAAAAGAAAACTTCGAAATCTTCTGATTCTAACCTGCCTCATCAAGATCTTTCTAGATTTGGATGAAATACAGAGAATTTTCTGCTATTACCACAAACTTCCCCTTTGAAAATTCGAAATAATTCGCTTGGTTTTTACCAAATTTTGCTTTCCTTTATTGTCAATAATTTGTCTTTTGTTTCTTATCTCTTAGCTCTATGTATCCAATGTATTTTACACTGTTGTAATTTTTTTCTTGAAGTTTATACTTGGCTGTTTGAAGTTCTATCATACTAATTTCTATCATAAACATCTCATTTCATTTCTGCCTTTGCGATAAATTTCTATAATTTTTTTAAACCCTTTTGCCAAAGCAAAACGGATTATAACTAATTCTTCTCTTGTTTCTTGTGTTTTTTGAGAATTAATGAATTAAAATTTGTAAAAACCTTTTTTTGACATTAGCCCCTTTGCAGCCATAGCCATGTTAACTATTTAATTTTAATTTAGACATATCATGTTTTATACCTTATGTTCTATATAATTTAGAAACTATTGTATACATAAGTACACTGCTAAGTTTTTAGAACCTAACAACGTTGAATAGTTGATAGGAAGGGGAACTAACGTGATAATTTTTTGGAAAAATTTTGCCGTTTCGTTTGGAAACTTAGGCAGCTCATAATCCATGTTTCTTCTTCCCCGCACTCA
Organism: Cimex lectularius; assembly: GCF_000648675.2. Lineage (NCBI taxonomy): Eukaryota > Metazoa > Arthropoda > Insecta > Hemiptera > Cimicidae > Cimex > Cimex lectularius. The sequence goes on from NW_019392722.1 coordinate 892,142, forward strand.
TCGCATATCGGGCTATCTTTTAGTCCTATTTTGTAAAGGTACTTTTTACATTGTGCATGGTCAGAACGTAGACTTCAGATGGTTTTGCATAGTCTTTTTGGCCTTGTACGTCCTGTAAACCACGGTAATGACGGTATTTCTGGCTGAATAGATTCAAAAAATTTACCTTTTGGGGACTCAGAGTACCTAATCTGCCATACTTTTCGATGGAGTTTTTTATTTTTAGTGAAAGCGTCAGAGATCGCCATTTTAAAGTCGTTCGTATCTGACCGTTCGGTGACAGCTTGTTTGGCGAGGGTATCGACAATCTCATTGTTTTTAATTCAGCAGTGCGCAGTAACCCAAATCAGTTTAATATTTATGTATTTTTCCTTCATGACGTAGAGGTTGTGCATTATGGGATTCGATGAAGTTTCTTATGTAGTGTTTTATTTTTAGCAGTGCACTTCTACTATCGCATAGAATTAGAATTTTTGTTTGGTTTGCTTTCTTTTGGGTGGACTTAATGGCTTTTAAGCCGGGAGCACACCCTATGCAACGCCATGCGACGCTACCCTATGCCACCCGACGCTAGTCCAAAATCCATTTTCTCATAAGATTGTAATACCCCGTGCACACCGGCCCGATGCTATGCTACCCTACTCTACGCTCTGCGATCCCCGCTGTCCAGATTTTCGTCGGGTAGTATCGAGTACAGTCGAAGACAAAAGAACAGGACACTCATATTTTCATTCAAACTACATGTGTTATTGTCGTTATATTAATTACAACATACTTATTTTAACATAAACCAAATTAACCGAGATCAAAAATTCATGTTTTTATTTAAAAAAAAATTAATCGTTTGGTAGTAAATTGATCAAAACAGCGGAATACCATTTTTTGATTTAATGAATTCAACTAACAATTTATTACACGGTTTTACTCATAAAATTTAACTAACAATTTATTTCATGGTTTTGCTCATAAAATTTACATCCTTTTCGTCGAGTAGCGTCAGAACAGGTCACTCATATTTTTTGTACTTTATTTCAATGTATGTATATGTATATGTATATGTAATTTTGTCATTATATTAATTACAACATACTTATTTTAATATAAACCAAATTAAACTAGATAAAAAATTCATGAATTTTTATTTAAAAAAATTTAATTATGCTGGTTAGGCAGAAAATCTATCAAAACACCGGAACAACTTTATTTACAACAATTAAATTTAAGTAACAATTTATTACGTGGCTGTGCTCATAAAATTTAACTAACAATTTATTATATGGTTTTACTCAAAATAGTGTATTAAGAACAAAAGAGGCGTTGCGATTATGATAGTGATTATTGTGATACAATATTAATTACAATAAACTTATTTTAATATAAACCAAATTAACCGAGATCAAAAATTCCTTAGTTTTTATTTAAAAAAATAATTTTAATGGTTTTGGTAGAAAATTGATCAAAACACGGGAATACCATTTTATGGTATAACGAATTTAACTAACAAGTTATTACTCGGTTTTGCTCAAAATAATGCATTAAGAACAAAAGAGGCGTTGCGATTGTGATAGAGATTTGTGATATACGCTGTGTGATTCTTCAAGGCGTGCGCTTGACGTCGAATAGATGCGCACACCCTACCAAAACGTGACATGGCGTCGGGTAGCATCGGGTAGCATCGGGTAGCGTGGCATGGCGTTGCATCGGGTGTGCTCCCGGCTTTAGGATAACAACACTCGGCGGAATATATCGAACTATAATTTGGAAGCTCGTAGTGTTCTTTATAATTAGAATCATAGATCACACAGCCCACACCATCTTGGGATTTTGATCCATCTGTGAATAGCACAGAATCCCGGCCAATGGGAGTTTATTTCGTCTAGGAATACATTATTTACTATGGAATTACTTATGGTGCAAATTTGGGAGGAAAAATACATCATAATTTTGAAATAATGCGCCATAGGGATTCTCGAATTAAGGCAGTTTTTTATTATGCGGGATATAACTATAATGCGCATGAGAAAAATCTTTTATAGTTTCATGATGCTTGCTTTTTCGCTAATCTGAGTGCGACTTAAGTTTTATATGTAGGCTTTTATATTATTTCTCATTTTCCTGCGAAATGTTTACCTGTTTATGCTCAGCTGTATTTACGTGATCTATCTATACAGTTTGCTTGGAGTTTAAATATACTATCCGTTTTTATCCCTGTGTCCTGAGCCGGTCTAGGATTCCTGGTAATTCTCCTGAGCTTTGCAAGGCTGGAATCATTAAAATAACCCTAACCTTATTAGCATTAGGTCGTCGGATCTTTTTGGCACGGCATCGACGAGGGAAAATGGAAATGAAAAATTCCTCCGGGCCTAAAGGCTTCGGCTTCGATTTGCATTGCCAGATCCGCGCATTCCGACACGTCCATCCTTAAAGGGGCGTCACTTTCACACGTGAGAACAAATTCACTCAGCATTCTACATTGGGCTTTAATTACTATCCTCGGTCTATTTTATATTATAATATCGTGAAAAACTTAAAGTAAAAAAAAAATCTTTCTATAAACCTGTAAACACACGTTGTGCTCGAAAAATAAACAATTGTTTGATCAGGTTGTTCTTCTTTGATCTAACAATTATCCATCGATCATCAAATTTACCCTGCGATACTTTTTATCATCTCGCAAAACTATTTAGTTCAAAGACAGCCTCTTGAATGAAATCTCTTCATGTATTTAATTATGATCCAAGCTTGTAACCGCACAACTATGTAGATATTCAGTTAAATTAGTTTATATTAGTCATAAATTATTGTAAGTATTCAATGGGAAAAGATTAAGTTGATAGTCAGGTTGACCTTCCTTATTTATTCCCAGTGTTATGGCCCTATTAGCCATAATAGTCTTAAGATTAAGTATTCATACTGTAAAAGGACATATTTCATTTACGGAAAATTTCAAGCTTCCTAATGAGATAATTTTCTTTTACTGGTTTCTGTTATTACAATGAATTATTTTGCCTTTGGTGTTCATGAATAACATTTTCAGATATGAGCAAAATGTTATTCATGAACACCAAAGGCATAATAATTCATTGTAATAACAGAAACCAGTAAAAGAAAATTATCTCATTAGGAAGCTTGAAATTTTCCGTAAATGAAATATGTCNATGCTTTTTATTTCTACGAATATAACAATGATTATTAGCAAAGTCATGTGATATATAAAGGAAATTGAAATTGTGTCGCAATATAATAAAAACTTTTTTTAAAGCTAATCTGCATACTGTTGATGTTTTGAAAAAGCAACAAATCAACCAGGAAGAACCACTATAACAATGAGTTTATGTTACAAAGCGGACGTTCGTTCTATTTGACAGATCAGATAACGAAAAGCCATGGGAATTTGTGAATTTATATGTCCAGGGAAATCGCCTTACTTTAAAAATCCGTTCAAGAGTTGTTCCTCTATATTATTAATTTCAGAAGGCATAAATAAAAACGATAAGGTTCTATAGAAATATCGTGCTTATTTATTGGATTTTAATATTCATGTAGAGAAGGAACGAAGAGCACAGAAAATTAAAATCATGAACAGCCATAAAACAGAACATTTTTATCTATAGTTGGTTTTCCGTATTACAAGCCCGAAAAATTGTGAACTAAATCAGCTTCGTTTTTCAATAATTTATTTGACTTCACCACGCTTGTGCTTGAAAGTAACATTTAGTCATTTTTTTAAAAATTTATTGAAGAACTTTATTTGTACAATGGTACATTATAGTTATTATCAGAGTAGGTACTATATAATATTATACACAAAAAAAATGACATGAAACGTGTGGTGAGGTAAGACACCCAGCGGCGTTCCTCATATAGTATTTAAAAATAGGAAGCAACGATTTGTACTATAATGACATATAAATTAATAAATAAGAAATAAGTAACAATAAATTTTTTTTTTTCACATTTGTCTGTTCAAGTTTCGTTAGCCAGATCAGAGTGCCTTTTACGTTTTAACCGTCTTAGATGTCTCGGGGGTGGCTGATGTTGGCGATATACTGCATTAGTGGGTTAGGGTGTGACATGAGGTTCCCGAGAACTCTTCGTCACAAGACAAGAGGATCTTTAACGTCCGAACCTGGCCTATTCGGCCTTATCGGACGTTTTGTTTCTCAAGATGAGAGATCGTAGAAACTTCCGGGATGTTAGCTTACACACGCATTCGAGGGACTATTCAGCATAATCATCGCGTCCTCAACTGCTATACGCTGTCGTCCGGTCCACCGTCTCCCGTGAGGCCGAGGGTAATAACGCTGGCCATATGCAAGCTTCACGAAGGTCACAAATAGAAGACAGCCTCTGTCTAAGTTCCCGCCAGGGTCGTCACCACGAATCCGTTCCCAGTTTAACTAGATCTGAATTTGGAACTTTTCAGTTACACCGTGGTACAGATGGTTATGCACCCTCCCCCGTCTATGCAGACAGGATCTGGTGCACTGGCCCTCGTGTGACTTTGCTAAGGCACCCGCCGCCCATGCCGACCCTAGGCCGACACGAGTACAGCTGGTGCTTTAGAGAAGTTGCCACGCCCTCTGGACTACACCTTTATTTTGTGCCCGGATACCCCCCTTGCAACCAAGGGTTGGGAAGGGTCACAGGATAGAATGAAGGAACCCGAATTGGTGGATGATATTAGGGTTTGACAGTATTTTTTCATTGTGCCGATCGTATGAGTCCTTCATTACCGTCCGGACATCTGGTATATCCAAATCCGGTGAATGGCGACGTTGCGTACGTACCATGGGGCCGCAGTTATGAGACGAAGGATGCGATTCTGAACGGTTTGGATTTTGTTTATTTGTGTATCTCATGCCGAGGACCATATTGAAGCCGTACTGCCAAATCGGTCTTATTACTGTTAGATAAATCAAGCGTTTGATATGCAGGAGTATATTTTGGCTGGTCAGGGGATGTTTTAAGGAGTAAATCCGATCTGGTGTTCGTGTAACAGCATTTTTAATGTGCACATCCCATACTAATTTATGATGCAGTTGTAGGCAAAGATAGCGAACAGATAATGCAAGTGGTACGGGTTCTCCCTGTAGCTGGATGACTTCGTTTGTCACATTGCGGCGATAAGTGAAATGTACAGTCTGCGACTTGTTTGGATTAACTTTTATCCTCCTTTTCTGCACCAACCGGTCACGCGAAGTTCTGCAGCTCTGTACGGGCTTCCTGGCTGGTGTGGTGTTTAGATAGTACAGCGACATCGTCTACAAAGTGAGCTATTTTTAGAGCTGGGTTGGTTGGGAAGTCACTCGAAAAAAGTAGATAAAGAAATGGCCCCAGCACGCTACCTTGAGGTACGGTAACATAAAAGGTCTTTAAACACTTCTATGAGAGCTTTACCGAAAACAAAAATTACATTTGGGGAAATAAATTCTTAAATATTATAAAAATATGTTCGAAAGTTTTCTTGCTGTTGATTTTTCTTAGACGAAAAGTTTAAAAAAGCTCGTGTTAAACTTGAGGATAATAATAGAGAAACATGTGCACCAAATTTCAGCAAAAATGGTTCAGCAGTTACCGTGTCTTTTTAGGTTACCCCTCAAACCTCCTTCCCACTTGTAAATAATACCCGGAACACTTTTTCCGGGTGCTCTGGTGTTTTGATAATTCAAGATGAAAAAAAAACACTGTATTTTCGTAATTTAATGTTTTTTTTCTACAGCAAAGGGAAAACAGCAGCTCAGATTGCTAGGAAAATATTTATAGTGATGACGTCCGTAAGTGGTTTGCTCGGTTCAGAAGTGGAAATTCCGATTTGGAAGTCACGCTCTGGTCGTCCTTCAACCGTTAGTGATCACCAAATTCAAACTTTTGTCACAAAGAACATACAATCACTTACATCAGAGACATCGCAGACATTCTTAGCATATCTCATACAAGCATTTCAACGCATCTGAGAGCACGTAGATGTGTCTGTCGGGGCGATATATGGGTCGTGACATGTTGACTAAGAAGAATTTGTTGAACCCCATTTTCTTCTGCGATTCCGTCCTAAAATGCAATGTAAACGACATATAAAAATATTAATAATAGATGAACTATTGGTCCTTTACAACAAGGTTCAGAGAGAAAAAAAAAGAAATATGCAGCGACCCACGGTTTACAGCTCCAAAAACCGTATTAACTATTAAGAGAGGGTGCTTAATTATGAGCACTCTGGATCAAGTTATGGTCTTGAAGATAAAAGCAAATCTAGATGCTACCTCCAGGATTTCGACCTATTTTAAGGTCATCAATAAGGAAAAGCAACCTTTGATATGCTTACAGATTGACATATTTAAGGTTGTTTTTGCCCTTATGATGACCTTAAAATAGGTCGAAAACTTGGCAGTTGCTTTCTTGTCAAGTTTGATCCAGAGTGTTCGTAAGTAACAAAGGGGTCGGTACTTCTAATACTGAAAACAGACACTTAATACTGAACTTCTTTACCCCAACCAAATCGATAATTCTCGTGCTTAGTGAACACAAGTGGAGCGATTAAAGCCAGCAATTTACCAAAAACGACTGGGGATTGTTTTACACCAAAATTCTAACCTCCACCTATATTTGCAGATGGGTTAAATTATTGAAGCTTAGCTGGGCTTCACACTATCACTTAATCCGTGCTTTACAAAACTATTAATGAGGTAAACTTTACTTCATTTGAAATCTGCAGAAAATACACCGAGGAGCCTATCGCTCACAAACTTGAGAAGTTCAAGGATGACGGAATTGCACAATTACATAGTTGATGTCAGGTAATGAAACAAACTGGTTCATATATTGTTTATTAAATTTATTCAAAATTTTTTTTTATTGACCTTGCCTTACAAAAAAAGGTACGAATTTATTTTACGACCCGATAGATTATACTTCTCTTTCTATGCTATTTAGAATAAAGAAGAATCAAGTATAAGAGAGGCGTCGGTGGCCGCAACGATTAGGAAGCGTTGGCAAGGCGCCCATACCTGTATTGTAAAGGTGTCGGGTTCGAATCCAGCCTGCATACATACAAATAGGCCTTTTTTAAAAATCATCGCCACCCCGAGGTAGAAGATTTGAACTCGTACTTGAAATACCTTCGTAAAAAAAGTAGAATAACCAAATCTGTTTGATTACATAGTTTTTATAGTTATTTGCATTATTTGTAACAATTATTCCAAAGTTTCGAATTTATCCTTGGTTAAAATTTAAAATTTGCTTGGTTTTTTTTGCCAAATCGTGAAAACTAATGAGTAATGACCAAACGCCTATTGTGTTATAGACATCACAAGTTTTGAGTCATCTAGTCCCTGAGCGAAACAGGCACGAAATTAGTTCAATTTTTGTTCGAAATTGCACAGAAGCATTGACATAAAAATTGTCATTGTTGAAAAATAAAAGGGAATAAATTCGAAACCAACTCAAATTAACTCCTAACATGGTATACAAATTATCCACGTGTCTAGACGCCAGATGGTCGCTAATTTTATTCAAATTTTAGGCAGAAACTAATAGTATCCTTGGACCATTTATCCCTTATGAATAAATTAGCGGTTTATCATGTAATTCTATTAAGATTTTATTAGTAAGAAAAAAAAATTATTTTCTTTTTCAGAAAAATGGCGAGCAGCCCGGAAGGACTTCAGGTCCTTTCAACACAACATTTTGAAGCAAATGCTCCAAATAATGAAATCGTAAGTAAAAACACAAAACTAAAAAATAGATAGATAAAATGAGTATCACCACCGCAATTTAACTGGATGTTAAAGGAACCGTCACCCAATTATTGGGTTGTCCGGAAAATAATGCAGGATTTTGGTATTAAACAAAAAAAAAGAAACTAGTTACTTTAAAGCAATGTTCTTTAATCAAAATAATTTCCCATACNAATGAGTAATCCTGTAAACGTAAACAGAATATTTTATATAGATTTTTTTTAATGAAAACTTAAAATCCTGCATTATTTTCCGGACAACCCAATAGTAAAATCTGTCACCATCTCTTACGCCATCTTGGTTTTTATTGGTTTGGCAACACAACAAGAAGCTTCTTTTTATGTAGTTTCTTTTCCGTCACGATCTTTTTAATATTCATACTCCATTTGAGGACATTTTCAAAGATTGTAATCTCTGCTCGTCTGAAAAGGAGACAAAATTGAGCCCCGGCGGCTTTGGAGTTCTAAGTAGCGGCATGGATTTGTCAGCAAAGGCAAAGGCTGATATATTTTCCATGAAAAAGATTGTATCTCGCCCCTCGAAAGAAGGTTAAACCTAATCTGCCGCCATGTCTAAATGATGTCTAGATGAGAAGGGCAGATAGTTTAGAAATAATAAAACAAATTTCATATCTTGCAAATTTTATGGTTCCGAAAAGAGCGCCGATTTTAATAGAGCCGTTTTTTTAGGAAACTATCATTTTCAGCTTTTATCTTTAAAAGTTTATTACTCTTGATCTATAAATCGTGTAGATTAAAGCTGAATGTTCACGCTGTCCTCTGCTACTAGACACAAAATCTCCAGCGATTCCTGTGATTCAGGCTTTCTTTGTCCAGTACGCATTCGACTCTGAATGAACAAAAAAACCCGCGAACGTTTCTAACTTGGGATAGTAAAGCTCTCCCTGAAATCTGTTATTTCTTCTGGTTTTATTCGTTCCACAATAGAGTTGAAATATCAGTAAAAGCGTTCATTTATTTTACAGTACCCTTTACGATCCTGAGCGTTGCTATGTCTGACAACACACATGGCAAAACTTTAGTGAGTTGACAGCAATTTCTTCGACCCATTTCCAGGATCAACATGCCCTGTTTACTTTTAAGGGACGACTTTTAAGAGAATTTCAAGGCCAGGGAATGAAATCCAATACTGCTGAATTGACGAAATCGTCTCTGACGCCTTTAGAGCTATTGACGACCCAAACGCCATGTGTTACTACTCGAAATTCAAGTTTTAAAACTTGTTTTGACGCTTTTTAGCTTATCTAAAGAATATAAATCATGAAAATTTTATAAAATTTTATTTGAGCAAAGTCTTTTCAAATTCAACATAAGGGCCTAAATTATTTTCGTAATTTCAGAAACCATTAATACAATAAATAATTTGTTATTATGATCTGTCATTATTATTTTTTATAATTTCTATTTTTTTGTTAAGTAAAACTTCTTAAGTTTCTTCTAATCGTATTTAAGTTAGTAGAATAAAATATATCTAGATTTTTATGTGAGATATTGGTTGAGATAAAAAAGTCAGTGCCACGAGCGGGATTCGAACCCACGACCTTCGGCTAAATACGCAGCTGCTCTACCACTTGGGCTATCGTGGCTTCGATTCACTCGGACACCATCTCACACTCCTTATAATCCAGTCCCTCTCCCTGCTTATAATCCAGTCGATTTAAAGGTAGAAATTTCGGAAATATCGATTTCCTTCTGTTTGTAGTGGGTTTGTGCCTCTCCGTGCTTATAACCCTGACCTATTAAAGGTAGACATTTCGGAAATATAGATTTACTTGTGGTGTGCTGTGTTTGTGACTATGGGCATGTATTATACGAAAGTTTGACAATAGCATTTTCGTTGTGACTAGCCCTGCACCATTGAAGATTACGAAATGCTGAATACCTCTGACAGACCTGACGAAAGATAACTGATAATGTCCTTGTATCAATGTTTCTGGGAGGAATAGTACAACTTTCGAAAATATAAATTTGCCTCTTTTAACGGTGAGTTTGATCCTTATAACTCTGGCAGACCATTGCCGAAATACCGAAACCTGACAGATCAAAACGGGGAGTATATGCCACATAGTCGAAATTGTACAACCGATGTGTGTATAATGAACTCGTTGGTCAGGTCCATCAACCTCCAAACCTTTAAAAAAGTTGCCATCTTGTGCACAGGGCTTGGTCTTCAATGAAGAGTGAAGGTCCTCTCCCAGCTTATACCCCTGGCCACTGGCGAAATGCCGTAATCTGCCAAGACCGAAATAGCTAGGATAGGAATATCCGAATTATCGGACACAATCAAACTTGACGTCCATCAACCTTCAGACCTTCAAACACATATCATATTGTGCTCGTCCTGCTTATATCCTTGACCACCGAAAAAGGAGAAATGAAGAAATGCTTCGAACGGGAAGGCAATCTGTTGTAATCTTTTCCATCTAAAAGATTTAATTTCAGAAAAGCAAATTGTACAAGGTGTCCCATCTCAACCTCAACTTATGAATTTAGTGAAGCTAACGTGGTAGAGCAGAGGTGTATTTAGCCGAAGGTCGTGGGTTCGAATCCCGCTCGTGACACTGACTTTTTTATCTCAATCGATACCTTACATAAAAATGAATTAATTGAAAGAAGTTATTCGGTCAATCGGACCACGGAATATAATGTTGATTGATCAATATGTTGATTTAGCAAGTTTCTCAAATTTTTATCTGTTCTTTTATTGTTTCTATTTTTAGAAAAATCTATTTTTTAAACGAATCACGGATGTTTTAACCATGTTTCTAATAGCGTTAAAATGGGCTCCATTACGTCATACCGTCATAAAATGATCGTCCTGGGTTGGGTTCTCCGTTCGCCTTCTCTGACAGAATGCCCCTGGGGTTTTCGGACAGGCTAAATTATGCAGCTATGCACTGCAAAGTTTTGCACGGTGGAATACTCTCTGAGATATAAACCTTGAATAGCAAATGAGCTCGAGGCAGTGACACCTGCATTCCGGTAAATTAATGTTATTTCCCTAATGTGTATGATACGCGGTTGTAATAAATCTTCGCCTATCTATAACGGAATACTACGGCAATACTCTTGCGTTTACATCCGGCTAGCAAATGCAGTATAAACTTTATCTTCTTGTTTTTGTATTATTCGGACGAAACTAAGGATTAATACCGATTGTAAGTTAAAAATGAAATTAGTCTAATAATTGAATCGAATAAATTAAAAAAAAAACACAAAAACAATTTGATAAAGTTCTTAATTAGATGAATAGACTCTCTTTCTTCTGCTGTGAAGAATTTTTGACCTTCTTTATTTTCATAACTAATGCTATCGGGTTGTCCGGAAAATAATGCAGGATTTTAAGTTTTCATTAAAAAAAATCTATATAAAATATTCTGTTTACGTTTACAGGATTACTCATTTGTATGAATGTCAACACTTATTAATCCTCTTCCAAATGATATTGTTTGTTTACCTCTGTAGCATTCCGCTACTTGGAAAT
>NW_019392722.1:903745-913697 GCF_000648675.2 Cimex lectularius
CCAAATTAAACGAGATCAAAAATGCATAAGTTTTTTTTATAAACATTATTTAATTATGATGGTTAGGAGAAACTTTATTTAAAACAATTAAGTTTAACAAACAATTTATTAGATGGTTGTGCTCATAAAATTTAACTAACAATTTATTACAAGGTTTTGCTCAAAATAGTGCATTAGGAACAAAAGATGCGTTGCGATTGTGATCGTGATTATTTTGATAAACGCTGTGGACTGTACGCGACGTGTGCTTGCGTCGGATAAATGTGCACATCCCACCAAAACGTGGCAAGGCGTCGGGTAGCGTCGCATGGCGTAGCATCGGGTAAGTGTGTTCCCGGCTTAAAGGTCTATTATTTTTCTTCATTCTTGTATCCTGAGAGAGGGGTACATTTTTCTTTCCCTGGATGGGAAGTTGAGGGACTGCTTTAATTTTTCGGTGCTTCGTGTATTAATCCAGTGTACAGTCATTTCTTTCTTAATCTATCCGTTCAGTTCCGCAGTACGGTTTGGGGCGTGCCAATTTGTACTTTTGTTCAAAGGGTTTGAGGGCTGTTACATTGCTTGTGTTTTTGCTAATCTCCCATAACCTGTCACCCATATTAGGCATTTCCAGGCCAGCTTTGCGTTGCATGTGGAGGACCCCAAATCACTGGCTCTATCAGTGAACCGTTTAATACGTTTTTTAAGAACTTCATGTGCACATAGTTCTTTTGCATGGATCTCAACTTGGAAATTTGAAGCTGCCCTCAGACCGAGAGGTTTCGCTAGGTAAAGGTCTGAGCAATTGGCTTTTTGCCTTCACTTTTTGTTACTTTTCATATACACCACATACATCTGCATATAATATTAAGTCCCTTTAATAATTTCAAGGTTTTTGTTCTTCCAAACATCACTCATTATTATTTTTATTTAAATCGGTACGCCAAAATTTTAATTTCATTTTGTCAGACTTTTCTCATAGCCATCTTTTGTCTTATGTTTTTTACCCTTTTTGGAATTTTTGATGGGATTTTATTATGTAAAGTTTTATCGAATTTTGTCCTAAGGATGGGTTGGGTTAATATTTACACATTTATGACTTTAACTCAAAAATCTGATGGATTTTATTTCGAATTTAGTATCTACCTAATACCAATATCGAACGAATTCAGTCCTTCCAATCCAAAGTGCTCAGAATCGTGGTCATTATGTATCCAATACAACACTTCGCAACGACCTAGCTTTCACGGTAAACGCTCCACTCACCCCAATACATTAGCCAAATCCATGGCCAATATAATCCATCCCTATCCTCAGACGGCTGAAACGGAGTTGATTCCAGGACCTCTTCGCTAAAGTTAGCCCATGAGTGAAGTTGTTATGCTCAAGCCCCTCAAGACATTTACGGTGTCAATATTATTTGTATATAACAGTACAACCATAACATTACATGTATAATCTTATAAATATGGTAAAAAATAGTTTAAAAAAATCAACAACGGAGAATGGACCATTATTCATGTTTTTTGGAAGTTATTGTTTGCAATTTTTAATCATTTTATTTTTTATATTCCATTTTTGTTTCTAGATTAATGTCATTTGTTTGGCCTTCCCATGTACGTATATAACCATTAATTTAATTTATTAGCCAATTTATTGCAATTTTAAAAACAATAAGCTCATTAAGGGGCGTTGGTGGCTGCAACGGTTTAGGCGTTGACAGGGCGCTCATCACTGTAAGGTAAAGGTCCTGGGTTCGATGCCAGTGGCCCTGCAGTCGAAACCGACATACTTACAGATTAAATCCATTATATTTCGTGGTCTATTGACCAAATTACTTCTTTCAATTAATTAATCTTTTTATGTAAGGTTTTGGTTGAAATGAAAAAGTCAGCGTCACGAGCGAGATTCGAACCCACGACCTTCGGCTAAATACGCCGCTGCTCTAACCAACCACTCGAGCTATCGTGACTTCGATCCACTCGGACACCAACTCCCCAAAAATGGCAAAAAAGAGGGCAAATTCGAAAGGTTTTTCATTTCAACCAAAACCTTACATAAAAATACTTACAATTTTTTTTTCAAAAACACCGGTCCCCGAGGGTTGATATAACCTACCTATTGCGAACCCTCGTAAAATAAAATTTAAATAAAAAATGATGCTTACATGGAGATTAGTTGTGTGTATCATAATTTTATGCGTTATTTAAGAGATTTTTATTCGTTAAACTTCACGTCCTTATTTTTTTTATTGATAAATTTGGGAAAAATATGTTCAATTGAACAAAGATTGACGAACTTTTGGACATTCAAACTGTAGTTTAATTAATTGAACATCATACTAAGAAAATAACCCTATGTCGATGAGTATGAACGTTATTTACCCAATATTTAAAGTAGAGCTTAAAAAAAGACAATGAGAAATAAAGCAAACGGATGTGGACGCAGAGAAAGAATAATGTTAATATCGCATACAATTTAAGGAGGCTAATCATATGTTAAATGCAACTTGTGTTGACGTATTGTTAACTCTCACCGTACAGTACTGTGGCATAGCTTTCGCAAAGTTAATTTTTAAACGATGACAAGATTTCTCCCACTTAAAAATGACAATCAGGATTTTTTTCTACCAGATCAGGTACCAATAAAAATCAAATTTAGTCATAAATTCTCGTAAGTTTCCTAAAATTGCCCGAGGAAACAATTTGCGGTTTGTGATGGTACAATCGTTTACAATGGGATCAAGGGTTCGGTCGTTCACAATAGAGGTGAAACCCTTTCAACAACGATCCTGTTGTGTCTAATGTATAATGGTCATGTACCACCCACCGAACGTGCGCACCCTTTCGACAACACTTTACCGTGAACTTACGTGTTAAATGGTCCGATGGAAGACTGCCGATTATGTGCACCGATTCAACGGAACTACTAGATTAAAGTGTTGCACCATTTTGACGGGGGGGAATTGAGTTTCGACGATGTTTGTGTAGTCTAGGAGAGATGATAAATTGCTGATAAGGATATGTTTATGAATCAAAGATTAGGGATTGTAAATTTGAAGGTATGTGTCATAATAGTGAACCGTACATCAACTTACTAGTGTACCCCCTTCTCAAAAACTAACCAACTAAGAAAAAAATCAGTAAAATACAGTTGGAATATCTAAGAGGTTGTCTATATTTAGTCAATTGAACAAATTTTAACCAATTTATCAATACTAAAAGAAACGATAAGTACAAAAACAATTAGGCCATGAAGTTTAACTACAATAATAAGCATTAAATCAAGCAAAAATGGGGCAAACAAGTCTCCATAGAAGTATAACCTGCTTATTTTTTAAGATTTTTTTTAAACGAGGGTTCGCAATAGCAGAGGTTATATCAACCCTCGGGGTGCCGGTGTTTTTGAAAAACGTCCATTGTAGGGCCGCTGGAATCGAACACAGGACCTTTACCTTACAGGGATGAGCGCCGTGTCAACGCCTAAACCGTTGCGGCCACCGACGCCCCCAAGATTGTGTTAAATTTGCTAATAAAATAAATTAACTTGGAAACAAAAATTCAACGTAAAAAATAAAATTGTTACAGATCAAAAAGTTAACATCAGCAGCCAAAAATGAATCGATAATGATCGATTCTCGTGATTAAAAAATTATTACAATCGGTATAATATACATTACATTATGTAATGCTATGATACATATTTAATAGTAACATTGGCGTAGTAAAATCTCTTGGGAGTGATCAATCTTTTTTGCTCTCCCAAATATTCAAAGGTTCCTTGCCGAGTAGGTACTGGGGCCATCTCCGCTTTGGTCGTCTGACTGGAATACGGGGGTGGATTTTGTTGGATATGGATTGACCTAATGGGGTGAGTAGAGGGTTGACGTGGTACCTGGAACATTTTTGGTAGGGATTAATTTATTTACAAATGATGTGTTGTGGAGGGTAATATTGGAGACAGTAAAGTCGAAATAAAAGCCATAAGGTCTTTTAGATATTTCATATAAAGCTAAAAAATGTGCAAACATAATATAAAGATGTAGGTTGGGATGGAGAGTAGGTGTCCGAGAAGATCGAAGTCACGATAGCTCAAGTGGTAGAGTAGCGGCGTATCAAGCCGAAGGTCGTGGGTTCGAATCCCGCTCGTGACACTGTTTTTTTTATCTCAACCAAGACCTTACATAAAAAGAATAATTAATTGAAATTATTGGTCATTTGACCACTAAAATATAAATGGAATAATATAAAGAGTACATCATACATCACACCCAAAGAAAAAAGTATTGTTGAACTAGCTGGAGTTTCCATTGGTTTGATTTCTTGTTTCAAGTAGACATAAATAAAAATTGAACAACAAAATTTTTGAACCGATTGAGGTTTAACAGTAAGTTAATTTATAGTGTCGTTAAAATCGCTTAATTAATTTTTTTGAACCTCGCTTCTCATTTGCATATGATCTTAGCCTCACGGGAAAACACTGAATCATGGATATTTAATCTAAATGAGATGGCTGCAAACATGTCTGACAATGAAATTAAAAGAAAACAAACACCACAGACGTTTGGAAGCATAAGAACCTTGACTCTAATAAAGAGGAGGGACCGTACATAAATGCATTTCCAATAGAAAAAGTTAGATATTGCAAAAACAACACGTTAAATCATAAATAGATGGACTGGAAACATGAGAGAGATAATAAGAAAATAGCTATTCTTTTTACACGAAACTTATCGTTTTAAACGTTATTAAAAAACAAAACCAAGTTTTAAATTGCTGTCGAATAATAGTTTTCCTAGGTTCAACCTTTCAATCTGCTTAAGAACTACTCTCCATGTACTAGCCAATTATTAAGTAGCACGTTTACTTGTTGTGGCGTTGTTGGGCGACCTTGCTACTTGATACGCAGTAATACTCTTTCGGAAAGGAAGATCGTGAGAAAACTAGATAGACACGAAGGAAATTATCTGTAGTTTTTTACTTATTTCAAATTTCGTCGAAAGGTTTTAAGTAAGGTTTTTTCAGCATAAACTATCTTAAGAACATGTAATATTTAATATAGAAATAATCCGTTGAATGTCCTGGGTAAGGTTGGGAAAGTTTTAAAGCTGTAGGCTTACTGTTTTTTTAAAAGAATATTGCGTACTTGGATCATGGATGAGGAGACGTCAAACGTCTCAATTTGTACATTTCAGAACTTCCAGTAATTTCGTTAATAACGCCGGCGCTCTTTTGTGTAAAGGAAATCGTAAAATTTTTTAAGTAAATACTTTTACGACCCGGTCCCCGGCTTATTCGGTTCTTCGTCTGTACTTATTACGGAGAATCCTGCTTCCATTGCTGTCGAAAGCTAATGGGTCTTTGGAATTTTAAATGTTCGCCTTAACCGCTTTAACTTCCTCTCCCATGAGGTGGAATGTTATTGCTTTCCTCTTCGCTCGTAAAACGGTCCCGGTCCCCTTACCGTTTGTTGCAATCCGCGCTTTAACCCCTTAAAACAAACACGGACAATGGAAATACGATCTCATAAAAATGTCTCAATGAAGGGATAAACGGTCGCTTCGAATCGATCCGGTTTTGAAAAAATATACTTGAGCTTATACTTTTATACGGCCATCCACACAAAAGGAGATGCAGGAAGATGCCAATAAATCCGATCTGAAGAGGCTCATCAAAATTTCAATGGACTTTAGGGCTTCAAAGCTTTCTTTTGTTAGTGAAGTGGTTATGAAACATAACGAAGTATTCTTCAAGGGTATAGAAGTGAGTCAAAAAGTTTATTTATGCTAAACTCAGTTGCGTAATATGTTACTTAAAGCTTTTAACATCTCACATTTTCAAAAGTGTTTACGTTTTTTAATAAGAATAAAATATCAGTTTATTTATTGTAAAACCACAATAAAATTTGTACTACGAGGTGTCTCAGAAATAAAGCCATAAATCTACTTTTGGCTCAAATAAAAGACTACAGAGAAAATGTATAAATGTTTACCCCATAGATTTTTCAATTCCCAGGATTTTTAACGCTTCAATAATGTATGATTAAGTACTAATTTTTTTTAATGAGCTATACTAGTTTTTAATTAAAAGTGACATCAAGATGGCTAAAATACGAAAATAATCAATTTGTTTTTCTGAAATTTGCCTTCAACTTTTTACCAAAATAACTTTGAAACGACCCACCTGATTTACACGAACTGTACAGAGTATGAAAAACCTATAAACTAAACGTATTGGCATAACTTTCAATTGATTAAGGTTTTTAGTTGAGTTAAAAAGTCAGTGTCACGAGCGGGATTCGAACCCACGATCTTCCGCTAGATCGCCACTGCTCTACACTTGGGCTATCATGACCTCGATCCACTCGGACACTAACTTCCCATATCAACCCCACCTTTTGAATTTTCCCCCTTTTTTTGCCATTTTTCAAAAAACCTTAATTAATTGAAAGATATTAATTGGTCAAGCGGACCACGAAAACTAGTGAATTTAATAAGTATTGGCATAACTTTGGTCTCCGTAAATAAATAAGAATCGGAGGTGAAAACGTTCGAGGAGATTTTGATATGTTTACCCTTATTTATCACATTTAAAACGACAAGAAATAGTAACTTTGTTGACAAAAACTGAAAGAAGAAAAATTAGACTTTATAATGGTTGTAATAACCCAAGAATTTGGGTAAAATCCAGAAGTGTTATGAATGATCAAATGTGCTCACCAGGCATCGGAGGAGAATAAAAAATAAAAAATTGTGTTTAATGGCTTTAAAGGATGTTTGAAACGAATCCTCACCAAGACTGCTGTTAGAGGGCAAACACCGCTGCTGTTAGAGAGGGCTTAACTCCTAGGAGTGATAAGTCTATATGCTGGTCACTGTCCGTGACCACTGAAAAAACATCTGCTTATTCACTGATCCCATTTGTTGTGCAATGAGGAGGAAGAAACAGCTACCCATATCATATTCGAGTGCGAAACAACCGCTCACTGGAGACACAACCTGGGATTCAAAGAAAACCCAGAGAAAGGAATTGTACCAGTGACAGTCAATGTCCTAGTAGTTATCAAGCGAAGGATCGAGTCAGTTCCTCAGAACTAGGGAACTAGGAAAGTACAAGCCAGAAGACTTCACTGCTTGGGAACAAAAGCCCTCAAGCTTAAATCCATCATCTGATATTTTTCGACGTATATGACCAATTCATTAGAATCCATGGTGCTACCTACATCCATAGCCTTCTCTGGCAGGTGAAAAATGGTTAGGATAAAGCAATTGGAACTTATGTTATGTTGGAAATATTTCTATTCAAAAAGTTTAATAAACAAAAAATCGTGAGCTGTTACGGCTTTTGATTTGAAGACGATCATGCAGTGTTCATTCACCCAGAAAAAAATCCATCATTACGTGCGATTTCTTTCAGTTTGGGGATGGTGGTTCCATTAATATGGTAAAATCCATATTATGGTTTTTTATGGTTGATTTTTATCGTGAAGTTATTCCCAAGATTTAAAATGGGAAAAACAATTTTGCTCCCTAACATGTTATCCTGGTCTCGCGTGTCCCGACCAAAATGTGATTGTATGGTCTTTACAAGGAGAACACGACTTGACCAAAGGGGGGTTATAATCACAACTTGCCATTTCACGCTCTTTTCATTTTTCGTTTCAACTTTAGGACCTTTCGGCAAACTGGTTCAAAACCGTATTAGGCGGCTATTGGCATTTCCTTACTCGGATAAATATATTCATATTATTTTTTTTACATAAGAATCGATGATGGTTCGGTTGCAAACCGAGTAACTTCATTAAACTTTTTTTTCTTGGAAATGAATTCCCAATGAAAACGTGATCGCCGTTTCAATACGACCGAAAGCGTGTTGATCATTCAAAACACGACACCTCTGAACAAGCGAGTTATGAAAGGGATCGTCAATTTAATTTTACGGCATTTCATCAACTGGCTACATAATGGGCATTCTTGTGACACCCCACGATTAAAAATATTACCATTTTTGAGCATAAAATGGTTTTAAACCTTATAGTTTATTTATAACGTAAGTCAGGATTGATCGATAAGAAGTGAGTGGAACAAAGCAGCGAGAATAGACGGACCCAGTAGAGTGTTTATGAATAAAACTCAAACCGGAGAGAATACACATTTGGACGTAAACTTAACTATTATATTCATTATATTTAGTGGTCTATTGACCAAATTACTTCTTTCAATTAATTAATCTTTTTACGTAAGGTTTGATCGAAATGAAAAAACTAGTCACGAGCGGGATTCGAACCCACGACCTTCATCTGCCAATAGGTAGCTTTCTCTATAGCGCCCGTAATGCCATAAACATAAATTGAAATCCAATCTGCTGATTCTATATAATACACGTACAGTTCGAATTTTCCCTCTTTTTTGCCATTTTTCAGATCAAATAGAGAATCAAATAGATTACACGACATTTGAAAACTGGCAAAAAGGAGGGAAAATTTGAAAGGTGGGTTGAGGTGGGAAGTTGGTGTCCGAGTGGGTCGAAGTACGATAGCTCAAGTGGTAGAGCAGCGGCGTATTTAGCCGAAGGACGTGGGTTCGAATCCCGTTCGTCACACTGACTTTTTTTATCTCAACCAATACCTTACATAATGATTAATTAATATTTTGACTTCTTTATTTATATGGTCGATTATAAAATCGCCCAAACGACAATTCTACTTGATTTTTTTCATGAAGGTCTGAGAGAACATGATAATTATGAAACCAGGCCAGATTTATCCAAATAGAACTTTTGATTTTTGTTCCCATATTGTTCGGAGGAAACGTTGCGACAGGAATTTCCATTATGCACACAACCGAGTTGCGCCAAAACAAACGTGAGAACCCTGCCATCCGAACGTTCCAAGTCCCACAACTAGATTCCTTTCAATTCGGACTAATTTCTCAATTCGCTATAAAGAAACGATGAAAAAAAAAGAACTTTAAACTAATAATACAACTTTTGATAGAATAATGATTACGTGTTCAATTAACTAGGATAGTTTAAGATTAAACGATCTGCCTATTCTTGCAGTTAGAACTCTTCAGGTTTAATCGAGCTCACAATCTAGCTTAACTTCTCGACCTCGGCGCTTTATCAATAGGAGAAAACCTTGAAAAACCAGGATGACTAATGTACGTAGTCTTCTATTTAAAATACAAAACGATATGCATTTAAGGGTTACTTTTTTATGTTTCCTTATTTTGCTTTATCAACAGAAGAAAACCTTGATAAACCAGGATGTTGTAATGTACTTAGTCTTCTATTTGTGGATTAAAAAAGCAACCATAATAATATGAATTCTTAGCGTTTATTTATATTTTAACGCTGAAGACATTTAAAAATTACGGCAATATGTTGTTTTAATTCATCATTAAGTGATTTAAATAAAAGGAATTACTTATAGTCAGGTGGAAGAAACAATATTAATGGTGTATCCATTAAATTTTTACAAGATTTTAATTGTGAAAACCGAGATTAAATTTCAGTTCGAAGTTATGAAATGAAAAACAACTTCCATTAACTTTTCCTTAATTGAGGTTTTTAGTTGAGATAAAAAACCTTAATTAATTGAAAGATATTAATTGATCAAGCGGACCACGTAAACTAGTGAATTAACTTTTACCATCTTCCAACCAACAGTCGAACAGTTTTTGTAAGGAATTGCTCGTAATTGTTTTATTTTTTATTTATTTATATATTAAAGCTGTTAAATATTAAGTATTATTTTTATAAAAGAAATGATAAATGATGGAGTGAGTGTGGTATTCAATCCTTTTTAAAAAGATAGTTCCTACTCACAGTAAGTTGTTTTGCAACGATCCGGATTTCGAGCCTTTTAGCTCATCATCAGGTTGAAGGACTTCTACAACCACGTCTCTCGACATGAATTGCCAAAGTGAACCGCTGATACCTCCGCCAACGCGACGTTCCAATTATCAGCTGAT
>NW_019392723.1:0-103337 GCF_000648675.2 Cimex lectularius
CTGCAGCTCTGCAAGCGGAAAATATAATTAGAGCATTTTCTTCTAAAACAAAAGTGTATAATTTATAGTGCGATTGCAGTCCAAAACCTACATCACACCAGACCGCATTTCACGATTTCTGAATAATCATCTACTAATTGTCACTCATCCCTACACATTATTTTGTTTCTCAAATTTTTCGCCATCCGTGTAATCCATGCGTAAAGGAGATTTTCCGATTAGCGAATTGTTTTTAAAGTTAATTTATTCAAATTAAAGCCTTCAAATCGAAATCTAATTGTTCATATACAAATTATTGATGACATAAATTAATTTAATTTTATGTAATTAACACCATTTCAAAAGCCGAGGGGGGGTAAAGCGTCAGAAAGGACGGAATTTGAAGGAGACACTGTGGCCGGGGGTTTGAAATAAATTTAAAAATCTGCGACCAACTCCTATTCACATATGTTATTTAAAGGGCATGGATATTGCAATGAAAGCCGTATTAAAAGTTGCATATGAAACAAAATGTGCGATTGATTTACAGCCCACCGGTCTATCTCAGTGACATTTTTAGCATGCGAAACAGGAATGGTTTGTTCAAATTTTAATCATGCACGTACACACGCACGCACATACGAAACATGTATGTGTACGTATTTATTCATGTACAGGGTGGCTACTTATATTACTATAGCACACTAATTTTCTCAAAATCTACGCAACTTTAAAAAAAAGTGAAGATTTAATTTATTTTTTCAACGTAATAATGTTTTTGTCCGGCCGTAAGTGGAATCATTGCAGATTTTCCCACGCTCTGTTCACTCCCACGTAAGGGATTTCGGAACCCGTATCAGGTGGGACTAGATAAAAGTTGAAAGGTGAAGGGGTCGACTGGAAAAAAAAAACTCTCAGAAGGGGAGTAGAAGACTGTCTTTCGACCCATCTTCCAATAAAACCTGTTATAAATAACTCTCAGGGGGAAACCAGTTAGTATTTAGAAAGGGATGTAACCCAAGGTATATAAATTAAGCAATTAATGTTTTAGCTCAAGTTGATTGTTAACTAATCGTGAGGTTTGTAACTGTGTGTTGGATGTCCGTAAGGTCGGTCGTTATCGCTTTTGGCTGGCTTCATACACGGAAGCCGAAAGGCTCCTAACCACATGGATGATCGCTTATAGCAGTTTCCAGCACCTAAGCAAATTTCACAATATAACAATTTAAAAAGTCACAGACAAAATTATTTTATATGTGTGGTGTTTAGTGACCGTTAGTTAATGATTATTTGGAGTTCGTGAGATGCGGACTGGTTTGACGTAGGTTTTATAAAAGCATTGTCTTTTTCTTGCCAATGTTTAGATTTTATTGAGATCATCTTCAGGGCTCAAAGTGTTGGTTTTCCGTGAAGATGTGTCATTCTTGTCTCTCGTGGCACTCTCAAAACGACAGACAAGATTGACACATCTACACGGAAAACAAACACTTTGAGCCCTGAAGATGATGTCAAAAAGATCGAATCGTGTGGTGATTAGTGACCGTTATACCGATTTCCTTCCCCACCCTTTCAAAATCCAACGTATATAAACTAAAACAGCAATATCTCACTGGCACTCTCAACACGACACGCAAGAATGTCACAATTACACAGAAAACAAACACTTTGAGTGAATAGAAATACTTTGATTGAATATAAAAATAATTTTTGCATTGTATAAATTCACTGTTTTCCACATCCTACATGTATTTACTACATTTAAACAACAAAACATAATCTCGGACAAGGGAGTTGAATTTAACAACGCTCTACTTAGGGAACTTAACAATTGCATAAAATCGAAATTCATTTTAATTCTTCTCAATATCTCGAGTCCAACGGAACGATTGAACGTTTCCACTCAATTCTCAATGAACATATCCGACATCTTAATAATAACCCTAACTTTAAAGATAAATTTGATTTTTGTTTTAAAAAAAGTTTTGTTTCGTCGCCCGGTCACATACCTGTTTCAACATCTTCGATACCCATACAACGGCTACTTATCAAATTTTAACATACCAACATGGGCTGAAAGTAGAAAAATGTATCTTTCCAACAGTTATGACATCGGAAATCGTGAGATGCGGTCTGGTGTGATGTAGGTTTCAAAAAAACATTTTCTTTATCGTGCCAACGTTTCGATCTTTATTGAGATCATCTTCAGGGCCTGGGATTTACAATTTTTTTGCGTTGTATAAATTCACTTTTTTCCACATCCTACATGTATTTACTACATTTAAACAATGTTTGTAAATCCCAGGCCCTGAAGATGATCTCAATAAAGATTGAAACGTTGGCACGATAAAGAAAATGTTTTTCTAAAACCTACGTCACACCAGACCGTATCTCACGAACCCCAAATAATCATTATTTCATATATTTTTTTAACTACCTCGCACATTTATTGGACTATGTGATACACAGTTGGCTTATACAAACTACACGGACAGTAGGCCGGCAGATGTTTCGGCGGTTGAAAGATTTTTTTTTTCAAATCCTGCTCCCATTGAAACGAAGAAACCTAAAAAACACTGGGCTACAATGAATCGCAACCCCCGACTAGTTAGTAACCGCGCTGACAGGTTTTTATACACACTAGGTGTGGGAGAAGCCCGTATGCTATCAACCTCCCCCTACGTTGTCCACTCAACTACGAAATCATTCACCAGTTCTGGCACATCTGAGGACGACGAAGAAGGTAAATTAATTTAAAGATCGGTACGTGGAATTGCATATCTTGAGGGATTGTTTGCCCCGATCGTATTCAATCTAATCCCGGGGGCCCCCCTACTTCTACCCTACCTTTATTTGTTATTTGAAGAAACCACTTCAGGATTCATGATGGTGTCCGTGCATATTAATTCCAAACTCGGATTACCAATTAAGAGATCAACTTTTATTCGTAAATGTAACACGAAGGTTTTTTTTAAGTGGTGTTATCTCCATTATAACATGTCCTGAAAATATACCCGTAAGGAGTTTTTAGTTCTTTTCGGTTTGCGCATCTTTTTACTTGTCTGGCATACGTTCCCAATATTCCTTGCCTTCTTTTGTAACTTAAGATTCAAAATGTTCCTTTTTAATATACCATATAATGAAAGAAAAGGGCCATTGAACTTTGATTTGTTCCGGGTATTCTGTTTGCAGTCTCAATGCCTGATGTTTGTCGATCTACCTTGTATTTTTGTTTAATTTTAATTTATTTGCATATTTTGCCAATAACGTCCGTTTTAGCGTCAGACTGTTTACAGAACCTCAATTTTTTAAAGAAATTAAGATTCAGCTTTGGATTAATCATGTAGAATTGAAGAACGTTTGGAGTTGCCTGGCTATCATAGATATATCGTAGCTATATTATAGCTGTACCTTTCAGGTTTTAGTTGATCTCATAGACTGTAGAACCATTACAGCTGTCTGTCTGTTTTATATTATTATAGTTAATTTCACTATTTTCGTGGTCCGCTTGACCAATTAATACTTTACATAAGGTGGGGTTGAGATGGGGAGTTGATGTCCGAGGGGATCGAGGTCACGATAGCTCAGGTGGTAGAGCACCGGTGTATCAAGCCGAAGGTCGTGGGTTCGAATCCCTCTCGTGCCATTAACTTTTTTTCATCTCAACTAAAAACCTTAATTAATTGTAAATTATAGTTAATATTATAGTTACACCCTTGAGGTATTTGTTTATTTCGCAAGCTTGTAGAACTTTTAGAGCTGTCTGGCTAGAGATAACATTACTATACCTATACCCTTGAGGTGTTTTATGATTTAGTACACTGGTAGACTTTAAGAGCTGTCTGGCTAGTCGATAACTTCATTGTAGCTAAACCTTTGAGATATTTGTTCATTTTGTAGGCTAGTAGAACTCTAGAGCTGTCTAGCTATGCACTAGCAATGTTATAGCTGTACTATTGAAATGTTTGTTCAGTTCTTAGCCTCGTAGAAAACTTAAAGCTGTCTAGCTATCTGATGGTGTTGTTATAGCAGCACCCTTGAGATGTTTATTGGCCTTCTATGTTTATAGACCCTTAATAACTGCCGGGCTATTTGATAGTTTTAGTTGCACTCTTACGGATTGCTGCAAAAATTAGTGAAGAGAGGTCATATGGCGAAGAGTGAAGTTTATTAGTTGGGACCTTCGTTGAATCTCATACTTCATTTCTTTAAGCTTCTTCCAAATAGAAAAGACAGAACCTTAGGGTGTCTAAAGGACATACTAAGCCTGAAAGGATGGTAGTGTTGTCTGCCTAAGTTGGTACTGTACCGGTATTGGGATGAATGACTGCAGTATAATGAGTTAGACGATAGGACCGAGTATGTTGCCATGCAGCACCCGCTTTGTCATAGTGGAAAAGGATGTTCCATTTGTACTTGAAAGTGGTTGTCGGACATAATGGGTTTTAGTATGAGATAACAAGTAAGAAGGTTCTTTTTTTTTTGTAAATAATTCTGAAGGTTCTGATATGTAAAACCTATGTTATTTGCTGGGATTTGCTTTCGTTATCTGATCATTTCATGAAAAACAATTGGTCCTTTACTTTTCTCGAGCTCACTACTGGTATACCACATGCAATTTTCTTCACATCACTCACGAGTTTGCATTATTTCCGTACTTTTATATATAAAACTTGAATAAAAACGACAGAACCTGTCCACGCGCTATCACCAAATATTGTACGAGCTTTAAAATCTAAATTAGCCCAATGAAATAGTTTTTAAACGTAATTGATAAAATCCCAAAGGGGAAATCAGGGTTTTTATTATTACCTTGAACACCTTTCGTTATGTGAATAATTGATAAATTCTCTGGAAGCAATCAATTTGATTCTTTCAGATTGCTCCGATAATGGTGCACATAAAATACAATTATACAATAGCCGGTTTTGATCAAATTGCTTTTTTCGATCTAATCACTCGTTTGAGGGGGAATTTAAAAAAAGGCCACCCAAGAAAATTGCCAAAAAAGTAAAATTACGTTAACTTTTATTAAAAAAAGTAACCAACAACAAATAATCGATTTAAACAATTCCTTTTATTTAAATAGGCCTCTTTACTAGATCAAAGATAAATGAACGGATAAAAAAATATTTTTATTAAATAATTTATTTGTTACCCTGTATATGTTAATAAACGTCACAGATCGTTACAAAAACCAGTCACCCCTGACACTCCACGTGAGGAATTACGGGGCGAAGAAGTCTTGAGGCTTTGGAAAAGTACGTAGAGGGCTTGGGTAGTATGGTTCGGATGGAAGAAAGGTTAGTGCGGAAATTTTTCTAAACAGATCAGTTCGTTCATAAAAGGAATCGTCATGGGGGATAGTGAGATTAGTGACGTAGTAGGCTGTGAGAATTTTTCTGATTCGAACTACCAGATGCGCTGGGTAATGGATGGCTTGTCCGAACCGCATAGTTCCACTCCCATGTTCACAATTTTCGCAGTAATGTCTTGTATGGAGAAAAATTTTGTCGATCAAAGCAGATTTCTGTCCTAAAAGTCTTCGAGTTGTCTAAGTCTCTGAGTTGTTCTCTTTTGAGTTTTGCGTTGGGATTCCACATCTGTTTGCTAAGTCCTTAGGTTATGATATGAATGGAAGAAGGCAAATTTTTCTCATTCAGTCTTGTCCTTCGCCTCTTGCAAGAGTCTTTGATAAACTCAAGGTGATCTTGAACACTAGAGGTGGTTGATGACGGTATTAGGATGCATAGGTAATTCAGTCGTGTAAATTGAAAATAGCACGAGAGTAAGAATGATTCCTGGTTAGAAGCCAACTTATATTGGTCTAATATCTGACGTATTGCCGCACCTCATTCCCAACCATAAGGATAATATAAATGACCCTATGAAAATCTTGAGCCCCAAGTAACATATAAAATGTTAAAAATTAGATGCGCTTCAAATGAAATTAACCTGGCATGCGTGTATACTATTGGTTGACAGGCCAAATCAGCGAAGATTGGCGGACCAGATGATCCGAAACGGCCAAAATAAATATTGCATCACCATTTGAATTATTATTCTAAGTGATTATTAATAGGTTTGTAGACGACAATAGGAGTCCAGATCTTTAGAAGGAACAGGTTCTGACCTACCCCTTATAAAATTTACTCTTGGAACCAGCCACCTTTTAAGATCACCCACATCAAAATGAATTTATTATAGTTAGAGGATAGTTTGAATATATCAACTTTGAAGTGATTTGTAAATAGCTTGGAATGTTGGATAGTTTTTTTATAGGTTGAATTATTTTTTTACCATGAAACAAAGTTATATAGTATTTTTTCATCCAATAAAACCCCTGAATACAAATTTTGAAAATTAAAAAAAATTGTTTCTCAAAGTATCTATGATTTTTTTTCAAAAATCACAAAAATGATGATAATTTTGAAATTATCCAAACGATCTGTAGGAACCTTTAAAACAGGTTCGGTCTCGATAAACTATACATACTGGCTTAACATTGGCTTCTTTATAAAAATTACCGGAAATATAAAATAAAACTTTTGAGGTGTATTGGTTAATTTCATTCACATTTTTCTCATTTATACTGGCATAAAATTTAAACGTTGTTGTCACAAGCTGAAACGGGAAGTATTAAGATTTTCACACAATTGAAAGAATTTGGATAAAATCCAAAGGAATTATGGATACGTAAAGTGGAACACCAGCCGTAGGTGGAAAAAAACCATTGCCCCCGGCGAATCCAGCCAAAAAATGTCTATTTTTTATTTCTACAAAAATTTGTATTCAAGGGTTTTAAAGGGCGCACAAAAGGAACCCAGATAGCTCTTTTCAAAAAAGAAATCGTTGGCCTATTTTAATTGAAGCGTCTTTGTTTTTGAAACTTTTATATACCTTACCTCATTTCATACAAATCTTTTTTTTTCTCAAATCCTTACTATATTCTCATCTTATCTAGAAATGCTAAATCGACTCATAAATGAAATACGTGGATAACATAAGCAGAAAACCGAATTTTTAAAAAAATATGCTTCTAGTTAGAATTGGCCCATTAGCAAGAACGCTCGGTCACGTACTTGAGAATTATTTTCACAAATCACAAAAATGGTGATGTTTGATAAAACTTTCACTGATCCACCTAAAACTGTATAAGAATTAGAACTTTATAACCCATACGGAATGGCTTAACTTTGGCTTACAAAAATAAATCAGAACTGAAGTTATGAAATATAACGTTTAAGATGTTTTTGTTTATTTCAACATTGTTTTTCTTCCGTATGATGATAATAAAATTAAACCTTTCTTGATATAATCTAGAACGAAAAATATTCAGCTTTCACGCAGTTGTAATTAAATTGAATTTCGATAAAATCCAGTAGAGTTATCAAATGTTAAAGTGGATCACCGGACATCGGAGAAAAAAATTGCCCCCCTGCGAATCCAACCAAAAATGTATATTTTTCGTTTCTATGAAAAAATTTAAATTACATGCTTTAAATGGTGATTTAAATGCGAATGGTTTTTTCAAAAGAGAAGTTTTTGACCTACTTTGCTCGTAAGGTTTATGTAAGTTTTTATATATCTAATCTCATTTAATACAATCCTGCATATCCTTTAGGGACGACGGAAAATCAAACTACGGGAATCATCTCATACTGAACCGGGCAAAAAGGACAAAAAATAAACTGGAAAATTTTAAAGTATATAAACATCAAGCATCTTTTAGTTTTTGTAATTTTTTATATTTTTTTCTCAGTTAATATGATGATTAATACTATGTTCTTTATGTACATCCAAAGCTAAATCGACTTATTTATAATAACATCGAAATACATGCTCGCAAAGGAAGAAAACATTAATTTTAAAAAATCTAGGCTCCTAGGTCCCATTGGCAAAACTTGAACACATGTCTGATATTTTTCAACCTAGTATGAACAAAAATCATTCCATTAAAATCAGTACGTTCACGTCCCTAGGATCCCTTGTGAGCTGTTTTATTATCCCAATTAATTTGCATATATAATAAGTTAAAATAAAACAAGAAAAAACAAAGATAATACGATTATTCGTTTGGATTAATTCGTTTCTTGAAAGACCTAACAGTTTCCAAAGTGGTATCGTAAAGCTTGAATTGGCTCGGTGAAATCCCTCAGAAAAAAAAAAACACGGAATACTAGCCATCGGAAAAATTTCATTCATGGGGAAAGTAATCTCCAGTATAGGATTTGGGTCATTATTGTACAGCCACGGTCCGGAACAAGCAACGGCAACCGTTATTTCATTATTTCATTCACTTTGTTTTCCTCTATGCAAACAATCAATTAGCTAACTTAAAAAAACCTTCTTTTTTTATTTTATCTAAGCTGTATTCCTCCTTGTTTATAAAAATTTTTATAAGTCAGTTTTACTAATACGTCATTTATGTTCATAATACAATGTGAAATATGATAATTATTATTTGAATTAATATTATTATTTTTCTTTAAGTGTTTTCCTAGTGAGTTTAACGTCAGTGAAACTTCTTGGTAAGGAATAGTCATGAAGTGACTATTTTGTCTTCTTTCTGGAGATGTTTTCTTAATAGGTATTTTTGTCATCCCAAAACATGCTCACGTACATAAATGTACATTTTCAATGACTTGTAGATCTTGTACACTTTTTCTTCTTCGTGTGCTAGAATTCTTCCATTAAGAAGAACTCTTAACTTTTCTTTATTTTAAACTCAACCTTTGTAATCATGCTAACAACAACAAAATTTTGAACTTAAACCAAAATCATTAGGGTGTTTTTTTATGCAAATTCTATTGTTTGCATTATACAACCCTACTAGAGAATTGAATTTTAAAAAATAGCCAAAAATTAGAATTTTTATACGTTAAAAATTTCGCCACCAATTAGCCTGATTTCTATGACGTCAGAGATAATAAAATTTTATTGTGCATTATTTTTTACAATGTTGTAAATTGTATATTGGCGTTCTGTTGTGTTTTTAATTTATAAGATGTTATTTTTAGTTTGGTCCACTTAAATTAACATATGCTAGTTCATTGCTTAGAGTTGTGGGGTTATAGTGTGCATATATTTTTATTAATTTTACGATATTGTTAATAAAAGTTTTAATTAAAGATTATACTGAACTGTCTATACATTTAAATGTTTTATCTAATCCAGGTTTTTTATTTTTTTATTTTATTATTAGTATATTTTAATGTTACTATTATAGGTTGTGTATAAGTACTTAAGAAGTTAAATGATTTAAATCATATTTAATTTATAATTGATTTGTCTTATCATTTTGTTTTATTGTATATCATCTTTGTTTTATATAGATTTTGAGTTTTTACGAAATTTACTTTTTCCAGATCAGATAGGTTGAAGAATCTTTTATTTAACAATACAGTTGCTCTGTAATTTGGTTAATTTTGACTAATATATTTTCTAGGTAATTTGATTCTATACACAATTCCTCTTGTAACACATTCTTTCTGACGTAGTTTACCTTTTTCTTTGTATGATAATATAAATAAGTTTTTCCGAGATTTAATATATGGTATTGCTATTTCCTCAAATGATAATTTTTATGCACATTTGAATTTTTTTATAACACTTTCAGACATGTTTTTTGTAGGATATAAATTGTGGCAACAATGTCAATAAACTATATGTACCCCCAAGCAGTAATTCAAAATTATATTACTAATTGGAAAAGGGTTGCACATATCAATTTTTAGTTTTAATTGAGAAACCTTTTATTTGCTTTATCATACACATATACATGAATTCCTTTACTTTATCATATAAATATTCTATATGCTTATTCTATTTCATGTGATTGTATATGATTTACCCAAGGCATTTATTTAACCTTGTCTAACTTTTTAATTGGTTGGCAAAATTCCTGCTACTTAAACTGACGTAGTGTCAGTGAGAAGTAACATGCTGTCGACTCTTGTCAAATGGATATACAATAGGAATGAAAGAACATTTATTGGTATTTTAAGTTAATAGGTTGAATTTCATCTAGTTTCAGCTGTATATCTAACAAATCTGGTCTGGAATCAGCAGTTGATATTGAGGCCATGTCATCTGCAAATAAATGTATTTTGGCGGTCAGAGATAGATTAGACAAATCGTTAATGTACAGGAAGAATAAAATTGTACCCAGTGCTGTTCCTTGACTAATTCCATAGTCTTTCATTTCTTCTAATTGACTGAATCACCTATTTGCACCATGTTTTTCTAGAGGTAACGTATGACTGAAACCAGACCAGCGCAATACTTCTTACTCCAATTTTTTCCATTTTTTCTATTTTTTTATTTCTATTAAACCATTCCCTGCTAAACGAATTAAACACTTCGTAACATCCAAATGTTAGAATGATCTTTTTATTATCCTTTAAATCCGTTTACAGAACCAAATATTTGGGATCCGTAATCAGAGGTCGAATAAGTTTGGATCATTTTGCTATCCAATGTGACGACTCACAACAGCGGGTACAATTTGTTTTAAATACAGAGAAAATGAATCTTCCATGCCGGTCCATCTGTAATTGTTCTGTAAATGGAGGTGTCCCCTAAATAGAGGAATACCCAGGATGTTTCAGTGTATTTTGTGGGAGTGCATTAATTATGAGCATAGGACTCTATTGCTGGATATTGGCAGACAGATGTTAGATGCTGAAATTGGTTCAATTTTTAGTTGTGAATTTATATTATACAATACAATACAATACAATACAATACACAATACTTTATTAGAATAGATACAGACAGAAAAAATAGAAATACTGATACAAAGTATAATAAGCATGGCTAATAGCCGTCTGCTGAGTTGTGAATTTATATTGAGAGCCTTTTAATTTTTCTCTTTGTCTCCTGTTTCCCTTTTCTAACTTTCAGGCTTGAAAGTTTTACTTATTTCAATTAATTAATTAAGGTTTTTAGTTGAGATAAAAAAGTCAGTGTCTCGAGCGGGATTCGAACCCACGACCTTCGGCTTGATACGCCACTACTCTACCACTTGAGCTATCGTGACTTCGACCCATTCGGGCACTAACTTCCCATCTCAACTCCACCTTCTGAATTTTCCCTCCTATTTGTCATTTTAATTGGTCAAGCGGACCACGAAAAATACTGAATTTAATGAATTAAAATGAAGTATACTTCACTAATAAAGGTCTCCGTGGTCATTTCACTTGTCGCCGAGAATCAAATAGATTACACGACATTTGAAAAATGGCATAAAGGAGGGAAAATTCAAAAGGTGGAGTTGAGATGGGAAGTTAGTGCCCGAGTGGATCGAAGTCACGATAGCTCAAGTGGTAGAGCAGCGGCGTATCAAGCCGAAGGTCGTGGGTTCGAATCCCGCTCGTGCCATTGACTTTTTTATCTCAACTAAAAACCTTAATTAATTAAAAGATATTAATTGGTCAAGAGGAGCACGAAAATACTGAATTTAAGGAATTATTTCAATTAATTATTCTTTTTATGTAAGGTCTTGGTTGAGTTGAAAAAGTTAGTTTCACGAGCGGGATTCGAACCCACGACCTTCAGCTTCATCTCAACCATGATCTTACATTAAAAGATTAATTAATTGAAATAAGTGATTTTGTCAATTAGTCCACTAAACATAAACGGTTTTACTTTTCATATTGAATTAATATGGTAAAGTCATGACCTACTGCGATCAAGCGATGCTGTAAATTACTTCCTACAAAACATGATTTTTCTTTTAATAATGTAATATTATTAATTTTGGAACAGTGTCTTTGTCTTTTATTTAGAATGTCACGTAATCAGAGTTGTTAAATACAAAAAGGAAATGAAACTTCCATGCTGGTGTATGTAATTGCCCTTTAAACGGAGATGTCTCCTAAACATAGGAGCCCTTTATCGTAGGTTTTATTGTATTTGTTTAATAAATAGTTACTTTCGTGCAGTTTACATTGCAATTTAATAATGATACTTTCAGATGTTGTTGTTTTTTCTGATTCTACAACTTGTTTCTTTTTGTAATTTAATAATGGTGCCACATGCACCGAGTTTGAAAATTTTCTTTTGGCCTGGGTCTAAATCTAAATTTGTATTTTGTGATTTTCTTTTCTCTGTAGTGTCATAATTTTTAGAAGGGTGTCTCTAAGAGATGAAATGAACCCTTTGAAATTATTTAATTTTTTTTCTGTGTTTTGTCTGAATATAATTGTGCGATTAGGGAAAAAGGAAAAAAGTCCACACGGTTAAGATTGGTAAAAATGAATGAGTGTATTCCTCAGGGAGGAGAGATTTGTATAATTTTGTGCTTGACATATCGTGTGAGGTATTTGTAGAAACGTTTTTTTTTCTTTTCACATGAGGTTTACTCCGAAGTCTTGGGAGCGATATCACTCGGATGTAGACCTCGTCTGCTAGGCACTAGGAAAATATTGTTGGCAAGAAATTTGTAAATAGAAAGAAGGTTTTGTGTTAAAATGCGAATGAGTGGTGGAATTGGCGATCTGGCGGACCCGGCTGTTGGAGAAGGCCGACTGGGAATGGGCCATTCATTGTCGAAAGGGCTCGGCCGGGCGGTGCGCCATCTATGGGGCCTGGAAGGATGGTGAGTATGCTGGAAAATCCTGCTAGGGACGAGAGCGTACTAAATTGAAAGGGTTGAATAATTGTGGGTGTGGCCGAAAGGGAACTTTTCTCCGTTGGATTGGCCGACTGGGGCCGAATGAGGGCCCCCCTTTTCCGATACAATCCGTCTCCATGGAGACGGAGCAGCGGGCCACCCTTTAACGAACGGGCTCACGATTTTTCAAACTTGGACGTTATAACTCGAGACCCCCTCCTGCAGGAGGGTTGACAGCGTCCTCGGGGTGGGTGCCGGCGGCGGCGGACGTAGGGCGGTTTTTTGCTCGGCCGCTCCACGGCAGCACCGCACCGCCCCCGACGCCGGCAGCGCTCGTCCTCCTCCGTCGAACCCGCTCTCCTCCCGGAAAAATCCTCCCTTTTTCCCCGTTTGGATCGACCCGTCTCCCACGGGGGTCCTTCTCGTCTCGCTCCGTCTCCTTCCTCGGCCGTCGGGCGCGTTCTTCCCGGATCGTCTCCGTCTCCTCGTACGGCGTGTTATCGGATTATCCCGTCCGCCGAAATCCAGCCTAGTTTCGCATTAACGATCCCGAATACCCTTTACTTGATACAATGAAAAGCAATCTCTCCGAACCCCGACATTATTTATTTTGAGCGAGTGCCTATTCCGTTCCCATTCCGAAGAACAACACGCCCTTACCCTAAACTCGCTTGTTACCAAAATACATTAACGCCATCGTTTCGTTCTCACTTGTTCTTCTACTGCTGAAATAACACACTCCGCGTACTCTATGTATTTCTTACACCCTTTAAAATAATAGCGCGTTTTCTCTAAAAATGTTTTCGCTGTAATCGATGGTGGTCCCTTTGAACGTCTGAAAAATATCGCCCATTGTTGCGTTTCCGTTTTTGTAACCTTCTAGGTTTTAAAATTAAGTTCAACCAACTTATCATACCTAAAACTATCTCTGACTTATCTCAGAAAATACTAGACTTTTAAAAACTAAAATTAGCACAAAGTAATGTACTTGCCAATGTGCCAAATGTACTGCCCAAAGTAAGACGTAAGAACTACTTGAAAAAGAATTGCACGTCTTAGGCTACGGTAACTATAGATGCGAATTCTGACGAAGTTCGTCCGAACAAACAAATACTTGTTTTCCAATGAGAGTGTTTACTTTGGCAGCGAAGTGCATGTCAGAACACGCCCGATGTCGTCACAACCATTCGAGCGTTCAAACCAATTTGATTTTTTCATGCGTTCTGACATTCAATTTAGACAGTTTTGGTATTTCACCATAGATAAAGATCAACTGATTTCGCCGTTTCTGGGACATGAACGACAAAAAATATCACAACACAGATATTTCTCGGTGAAAGTGGGAGAAAGTTGCTCAAGAAATCAACATTAGCAATAAGTCATATTTGTTTAACGGTCATAATTGACTATAAATTAAATCTAATGAATAATTATTTTTATTTAAGGTTTTTAGTTCAGCCGAAAAATTAGTGCCACGAGTGGGATTCGAACCCACTACCTTGAGCTCAATACGCAGCTGCTCTAACCACTTGAGCTATCGTGACTTCCATCCCCTCGGACACGAACTCATCTCAACCTCCAACCGTACAAAGTTTCCATCTTTTTACCATTTATCAAATGTCTTTTTAATTAATATGGTCTATATGACCTCTAAACATACATGGATTAATATGCAACCAATACCACCAACAGCCGCAACGGGACGTATCCTCAAGCGAGTGCAATGCGTCTGGGAAAAAGTGAAAGAGAGAGATTAAAAATTTAGATCTTAATACTAAAAAATGTTTTTTTATTTCTTCTTATAATGGTAGAAAGGGTTTTCCTTCAACCAATTTTTTGGATGGCACTACAGTAGACAAAGTTTCTGAAATCAACGATCTTGAGGAGGTATTTGACTGTCAACTGACATTTAGGAAACATATTGAGCAAGTGGTTCCTGAAGAATACCTCTTTATTATAAGGCCTTTAAAAATTTAAAAACCATTAAAATTATCTTTTATGGTATTGTTAGGAGTATTTTTGATTACTGATCCTTTGTTTGGTTTTCTTAGAATTTGGAGACTTATTCAATCAAACTGGAAAAAGTCCAAAAATGGTTCGTGAAGTACATGGTTTGTAAAATAGGGCTCAGATAGGAGGAAAAGGAATATGGGGTTAGGGCTCAGGAGTGCCTGCTCAGGACACTCGAGAATCGTAGTTTGGTCCTTGGCATATGTTTTTGGTAATGGAAGTTGATGAATGGGATGTAGTATTGGACGGAGTTATTAAGTAAAATAAATTTCCTAATTCCTAGTAGATTGAATAGAGATGTTAATGTTTTATCCTGAATTTCTTCGAACTCGTTACGGATAGTGTGGTCAATCTTTTATTATCAGTAGGCTTTTGATGACAATTTTGGCAGCATAGAGTTTCTGAGCTGTTTTGATACCTTTAAATTTAATTTGATACCTTTAAGAAAAAATTGAATAAAGTTGTCTTTGGTGCAAAAAATAATTTGTGCTGTTTCTGTTAAGTTTATATTTTGTATTGTATTGCGTTATGTACCAGATTTGATTTGAACTTTGTACTTGGCATATGTTAAGCTGCTTATAAATTATACACATATTTTTTATTATTTATACCCTGACAGGCAAAAATTCCACTAATTTGTAATATAACTTGATTTGTATATATTTTTA
Organism: Cimex lectularius; assembly: GCF_000648675.2. Taxonomy (NCBI): domain Eukaryota; kingdom Metazoa; phylum Arthropoda; class Insecta; order Hemiptera; family Cimicidae; genus Cimex; species Cimex lectularius. The sequence goes on from NW_019392723.1 coordinate 15,271, forward strand.
TACATTAATCGATGTATCACGTTTTTACAATTTTTTGTTTTACGTTTAATAATTGAGTCTTTGTCTAAAAAATGTAATTTAAAAAAAAGTAAATTGCTAAGGGAAATGAAAAATAAAAATATAAAAAAAAGAGGGACAGATAAAAGTTGTGTTAATTTTGGTTTAGATTTTAATCAACATTTCAATATTTCGCATTTCCTCCACTTTCCTTAATTACATCCTGAAGACGCCTCGGCATACTTTCTACAAGGCTGGAAATATCTCTTTGCTGGAGGTTAGCCCATTCTTCATGAAGAGTTCTTTCAAGATCGTGAGTTTAACAGGAAGTGATGGACGTGCTCTTATTAGTCTTTTGAGGTTACCCCATAAATTTTCGATGGGGTTCAAGTCTGGACAACGGGCTGGCCAGGCTAAGACCCTGATGTTATGCTGTTGAATGTATGTTTGTACTATGCGAGCGACATGTGGACGGGCATTATCGTGCATTAGAATAGGATTGTCCTATTCATCGAGGATAGGCAATGCATGATGTACCAAAATTTCATCGATATAGCGAGTGGCCGTCAAAGACCCTCCACGAACAACAAACAACTCTGTGCGACTCTCCATTGAAATTCCCGCACATACCATCACTGAGCTACATTGAAAAGGTTGGCTCTGGGAAAAATTACAAGCTTCGTACCTTACGTTTCGCCTTCTCCACACTCTTTCACGCCCATCTGGAGATCGTAGAGCAAATGTACATTCATCTGTAAATCGTACACCAGACTAATCGTTCAAAGACCAATGGCTGTGTTCTCGAGCAAATGCGAGCGTGTTCTGGTCAATTCTGGTCCTCTTTTGGGGCGAAAAGTCTTCAGTCCATACTGATTTAATCTTCTTCGAGCAGTGCGTTCAGAAATTTGGCCACCTCGAACTTCTTGGAGGTGATGAATCGCTTGAACAACAGTAAGGTGTCCGTTTTGCAAAATTCTCAACGTCAAAAACGGTCATCCTGTGGTTCTGTTACCCCAGGACGTCCAGAACCGGGCTTTCTATGGTAGAACCCAGTTTCTCGTAAACGTCTAACGGCGTCTCGCAGTGTTTCGTAGAGAACTCCGATGGCAATAGTCGCATACCTGATGGTACGTCCATCATCAATAAGTGCCACACCACGCGCAACATCCTCAGCACTAAGTGGCATTTTTAATTTAAACATTGAAATTATGAAAGCAAAGATGGAAACTAAATAGTTTATTGCTTCTTCATTCAAATGAGACAGAGTAAACATTTTAAATTACGTAAAAAGTAAACATTGAAGAATTCTTTATCATTGTTTTGGATTAAGGATTAAGTGTGTTTACCTCTAATTGATACTCCCAATTAACACATAGCATAACCAAATAAAATAATTAATAATGGTACACACAATGGGACAAATTAAGGGCAAAATTTTCTTTTATCGAGAAAATGAAAAAAAAGTCAATTGGGTGGAATTTTTTGCCTATCAGAGTATATAAATGTTATTATTTACATAATAACAGCCAGTAGTAGAAGGCTGTACAAGTTTGGCATTTTTCCCCTAACAATAATGAATACAGATGGTCCACGGAGTCAATGCGTTTCCGTACAATGAGCATAATGAGTAAAGAAACAAAAACGGTGACGTTATCTAATCGTATGTTATCAACACTTTGATTGAGAGTTTGGAAGTAGGTACGGATAGTGCAATAATTCAGTTCAAGTTTTAAATATTCGAAACATCAGGCTATGAGAGATGAAACATTAAAGTTCATATAATATGATAGAACGTGCAATGTTACGCTAAGGAGGTAACAAGTTTTTATCTATGAAGCATCAGCACAAACATGACCCAAAAAGTGATGAAGCAATTGAGCTTTAAGGGGTCCGTTCCAATTTGAAGAGGAAAGCTGCGTAGGATGTATTCACTAAACCAAATACAATTATTTATGATTTCTTGAAGGGGAAAAATAAAAAGTCTAGTTGTGATTTTGGAACCACGTTAACGACTTATGCTCTTCCGTGAATAAAAATCAATTGGGCCGTCATTTGTTTACGTTGACTTCGCAAAGGGTGCACATGTAGCAATCAAAAAACATTTCCTAACTGCCGTATATAAGGCTGAATGTTTCGCCATTTCCAGGCTTGGTGGCGACGTAATCCCAGGAACACTACGATGGCACTACATAAAAAAAAGTTACTTTAGGTAGTTGGTGAAGAAGTTTTGCGTTGCCTTTTTTCTCTCCGGAAAAAGTGTACAACGCCTTTACCTGGTTAATGTATGCGGCACCTACAGAGTAGACCTAATTTGCCTACTACATACACACAACATACATTGAGGATGAGGCGATTTTCCCTCATCAACAAACTACCCACCCTTACTCATATAATATATTAAGAATTCAGTAGAAAGCATCAAACGTAGCAAAATTTACGATAAAGTAAAAATAACTGACTAGAAAATATTAGATTGACAAACGATTTCAGCATAATCGTTGAAAATAAAAAGAAAGCAATGGGGGGGGCACATGCAGTACTTCTAGTTCAACGAGGGGAAAATGATACCGAAATTGGCATAAAGGATCCTATAAGCACTGCATGTGCCGGGAATCTACACCAGTCATCTTTCAAATTGAATTACCAGCAATAGAAACACGTCAAACTATACTCTTCGACTGTTCAAATAACTGACGCATGATGAATATACTTTGGCAAGCCATTGAACATAATTAGTGAAAAGAGAGCTAATTGAAAAAAAAAAGGTAAACTTGAGACGCTTGTCTTGCATACAAATGGTCAATAATAAAGCACTCAAAATAAGTTAGGAATGAACACCTAAAAAAATCGACGACAAATTAATAAACATACAATGGATATGCCAAACATTAGTGTGGTCATGAAGGTCCCACCTTTCTGACTATAAAGGCTTTAAGATCTTAGGATAGTTAGAGACATGATCACATATGCATGTTGTCGTGGCCAATAGAAAAAAAGGCAATTAACATCATCAGTAAAAAAGTTCCAAATAATTTTAAGTTTTAGCATCAATGGTACGAAATAGTGAATTTCCTCTTGTGGTCTGCGGGGTGATGAATCTATAATTTCATCCTTTCCGATCATTTTAGCTTGCATATCTTCCCTTGGGTTGGTGTGTCAGACGCGTTTCGGTATTTCCCCGTCATAAGTGTGTTTTCCTCAAATACTTTGTTGTTTCTGTCAGTATACGGGATGGCTGAGACTATGGGGAAAAGAGTCCATGATTTTTCCGGGGCTAAAAAGCAAAAAAAAGACACACTGAATATGGCGAAACTCGTCTGACAGACATTGGCAGGGGTTAGCGAATTGAAAAATGAACAAAGGGAATGCCAGCCATGGCGAAAAATATCTCTAACTTATCAGAGAATATACTAGATTTTGACAAACTATTTTACGTAATTATTGAAAGGAGAGCTATTTAGAAAGAAAAAGTTAAACATGCACTTCATGGCCCTTGGCGCCAAAACCATGTTTCAAGCAAAACTGCTAGCTAGCAACAGTAGAAGTAACAATGATAATGCTTTCAAGTTTTCAGGCATCTCTAACGGCTCTTCAAGTTTTCGATGTCAACTGAAAACTGCAACTGGATAAATGCCATAAAAACTAGGTTCTACAAATATCCTATCGCTAAAGTTGGTTCTGGGTCGAGTTGAATGTTGAACTAACTAGATAAGGATCAGAATAAGAAAAGATGACTGTGTATAAAGGGATATTCGCTGTGTATATTGTGAATAGGGCGGACTGTAGAATGCTACCTTGAGCTACACCTACTTTAATGTGAATTTAAGAAGACAAAACGGTTGTACTAAGCCACAGCAAGCCAGGGTGCCATAACCAACCGAACTATTGAGCTACATCGAGAAAGACGCCCGGGCAGTACGGATTTTACCCAATAAAAGATCATATTTTTTATAGTGGAGTGAAATGAGCAGAAACCAAACTAGTGGTGCTCTACGATATTGGAAGTTTCGGCTATGAATAGTAATTTTTTCAAGAGGAGTTTTTCAAAGATTTTGCTTGGGATAATAAAGGACGTGGAGTATGTCAACTGTATTGGGGAATATGCTTTCTTAGTACAGCATTGTAGATATAGCTTTTTGGCAATTTCTCAAGTATGTTGGTCACAATTAGGTAAAGCTACAGTTTATTGAAAAGACAATTAACAACAATTTAGACTACTATTTTGTAAATCTCTAAAAGAAACTTTCGAGAGGAACCATGACAGAAGGCATGATCATCATCATGTCATATCATCTTAGCTTCCATACAAATTCGTAACGGCCTGTAAAAAAAAGAACAAGTGCTCGTACTTGTCGAGGAAAAACAACCATCTGGATTTGCAAAATCTAAAACAAATTTTTTGTATTTTGCGTTTTGTCCTTGAGGACTGCAGAGTATTGGATCAGTAGTTTGGTTGTTAACGTTACCCTGATTATCCTGGCTATTTTGTACAGTCAGAATTTTACCATCCTGTTAAAGTTCCGGGCTTAAAACTGAAGATGACGAAAAGCCAAACGTGTCTGACGGTCTAACACATTGAGGACAAGCATACCAAATATCTGCTGCTGTTTAGAATTTTTCTGTTTCAGAGTCTATCATTAGGCAATACAACAGTACATTTGCAGCTCTATTCACCTCAGCTCGTGACTTCACATAAAACTTTGAAATTAAATAAACCGAAATTCAAATCTTCAAAAGAACAAAATAAACGAAAACTTCAAATTTTCCAACGATTCATCATCTTTCCAAGGATGCTGCGACAGACATACGTCCACATGATTGAAAACGAAAGAAGGTAATAATTGTAGTCAATAAATTATTATCAAATATATTATTAATAATGATTAAAATATGCAGATTTTGTATTAAGTTTTAAATAAATACATAGCAAACCAGCAAAATTGTTATTGGCCCACTGATCTTATGTAATAAACAGTCGTCCTCTTCGTTTACTTATTATTTCTTCTATTATTATTATTATTTCCATTAGACCTATATTGAATTTTATTAGAGTGGAGAAATAACCCATTGGCAAAACTATCACAGCACTATGCATCCTTCCTACTAGAGCAAAAAACCGAGGCCATTGGACTTGAGGCCGTGTGGGAGGATTGTCGAAGAGATGAAAACTGTTGGGTTAGGCGGTTGGGATAAGCGTAGAAGCATCTGAGGTGAGTAAGGTTAGATACGAAGCAAGAAGCTTCGGGAATGGAGTGACTGGATTGGGGGTTGGAATGCTGGGTTAAACACACAGTTCGATTTCGTCCAGATTGGTTCTAGTAATGCGTTATCAAACAATTTTTTGAGTAGTTAGGTAATTTGGAAAGAAGAGAAGTGTTGTAAATTAGGGGAAAGGTGATTCGGCGAAGAGTAAGGACAATTGCATGGAATGGTTTAGTAGAGTTTTGATCTTCTATTCCTTAAACTGTTCCGAACAGAAAAGGTTCTGGAGATTTCTGAACGCCACTCATCTTGGGTTTGCTGAAAGTATAGCGGAATCGCCTGCACATTGCATTTCATTGATGTAGTGCATAATGAAGAGAGAACCCCCCCCTAGAATAAGGCTCAGGGTGGTGTCTCTACGTCTCAGTTATTGTACTTTGTATTACATTAAATTTTTTATTTATGTATTCATTTTGTTACGAACTGTGCCAATTTTTGAACTTTTTTGTTATTCAAGAGGGCCGAAAGCCCGAGAATAAAATTTACTTTCTTCTTCATCTATCTGAGAAAACAACTACACGGCTGACCATATTAACTTCCGAAACAACCGCTCAGTTGTTTAACCCAGAGTACCTTGATGACTTACTTAATAAAAGGATCGAGTCAGTTGAATTAAACTAAGGAATCAGAAAATACAATAACACATAGGGTTGCACATCTTAGAGAATACCAAACCCTGTCTTCATCATCATTAAGCCCGGGTATCAGACTTGATCGACGTCTTGTCTCCCGTCTAGGAAAAATGAGCATTGACATCCTCTTAAGAAAGGATGCCATGATATCCATGACCATGTGACCATGTGGTAGAGTGATGTCGCCTGAACTGGAATCGATGGGATGGAATTATTTTGTAGTTTTCAAGGTTAGGAAGGTATTTTACAAGACGTGTTTCAGGAGTTGTGCCAAGTAATGACAACAAAGCGATGAGAGAAAAGGCTTAAGCCAGAAACACACTAACCCGAAGCAAACCCAAACTCCGATTTTTCATAAGGTTGCATTACCCCCGTGCACATCTACCCGATACTATGCCACGCTAGCCTACCCGACGCTCTGCGATCCCCACTGTCCAGATTTTCGTCGGGTCGCATCAAGTACAGTCGAAGACAAAAGAACCGGACACTCATATTTTTATTCAAACTATCGGGTTGTCCGGAAAATAATGCAGGATTTTAAGTTTTCATTAAAAAAAATCTATATAAAATATTCTGTTTACGTTTACAGGATTACTCATTTGTATGAATGTCANTTGATTAAAGAACATTGCTTTAAAGTAACTAGTTTCTTTTTTTTTGTTTAATACCAAAATCCTGCATTATTTTCCGGACAACCCAATACATGTATTATTGTTGTTATATTAATTACAACATACTTATTTTAATATAAACCGAATTAACTGCGATTAAAAATTAATTAGTTTTTATTTAAAACATTAATTGGTTTGGTAGAAAATTAATCAAAACACCGGAATACGATTTTTTGATATATTGAATTTAACTAACAATTTATTGTACTCGCTTCGGGGTATATATACTAAAATTGGAACAATTTATTACACGGGTTTGCTCATCAATTTAATTAACAATTTATTTCATAGTTAAATTCACTAATTTCGTGGTCCGCTTGACCAATTAATTAAGGTTTTTAGTTGAGATGAAAAAAAGTTAATGGCACGAGCGGGATTCGAACCCACGATCTTCGGCTAGATACGCCGTTGCTCTGCCACCTGAGCTATCGTGACCTCGATCCACTCGGACACTAACTTCCCATCTCAACCCCACCTTATGAGTTTTCCCTCCTTTTTGCCATTTTTCAAATGTCGTGTAATTGGATTGGATTCTCGACGACAAATGAAATGGTCTCGGAGAGCTTTAGTGAAGTGTACTTCATTTAATTCATTAAATTCACTAATTTCGTGGTCCACTTGACCAATTAATACATTACAATTAATTAAGGTTTTTAGTTGAGATGATGATAGCTCAAGTGGTAGAGCAACGGCGTATCTAGCCGAAGATCGTGGTTTCGATTCCCGCTCGTTCCATTAACTTTTTTTCATCTCAACTAAAAACCTTAATTATTTCATAGTTTTGCTCGTAAAATTACACCATTTTCTAATGTCGGGTAGCATCAGAACAGGACACTCATATTTTTTGTAGTTTGTTTCAAACTAAGTACATGTAATTTTGTCGTTATATTAATACGACAAATAATATAACAATATAACAATAATAATATAACAACATGTTATTATAATGTAAACCAAATTAAATGAGATCAAAAATTCATAAGTTTTTATAAACATTGTTTAATTATTATGGTTAGGAGTAACATTATTTAAAACAATTAAGTTTACCAAACAATTTATTAGATGGTTGTGCTCATAAAATTTAACTAACAATTTATTACAAGGTTTTGCTCAAAATAGTGCATTAAGAACAAAAGATGCGTTGCCATTGTGATAGTGATTATTGTGATAAACGCTGTGGACTGTACGCGACGTGTGCATGCGTCGGATAGATGTGCACACCCCACCAAAACGTGGCAAGGCGTCGGGTAGCGTCGCATGGCGTAGCATCGGGTAAGTGTGTTTCTGGCTTTAGGCGGATGCTTGGGTTAAGGATTGAGGTGCAAAGGGAAAATGATAAATTTTTCAGGAGGATCTCGAAGAATTTTTGTTGTAACAAGGTTAAAACAGGATTTCTTTTTAAACTGGGAGATGAAGGATGATGAATTTTAACTCTGATAAACGGAAGGGTTGAGAGGGACGAGGAAGTAATAGGACAGTCTTTTTGGATGTGTTCGTATTGTCGGGGATTGCTTAGAACTAAATAAGGTGTAAAGATAATATAGAGTAATCACTTTCATGTTTAAGAAAAGAGACTTTTAGAAAATATTGCATTGTTAATAGTCAAATACTCAGCACATGGGTAAAATTTTCCACGGCGTTTGTTCGTCCTGGAATTAATTTCCAGCTATTAGTTTTTGCTTGATTCACGTGTTAATGGGACTCGGCGTTGACACCTTCGGCTTAACGCGTGTTATCCGTGCCCGCAGGGAAGATTCCCAGTTTCCATTTCAACATGGCACATTTTATGTTTTAATTTCGAATACGCGTTAAGTGGGGTGGGAGACCGAAATTATCAATATAGGAAAAACCTTTTCACGTTTGCGTATGTTTCTCAAAATGGTTTGTACAACTTGTAAAGAAATTTTATATCCGTATTTGTGAAAGTTTGGTGGACAATTCTGGTTAATAAAATTATCCAAAAATAAATAGTTTTAATTTGACAAAAATTTTAATTTTGAAATAAAAATTGTCATATTTGCCTAGCTTGAAACATTTTTTATTTATTTTTTTAGTTTTAAAATGTATATTATTTTTTCAAATTCTTTCGCCATAACTATTCCGAAATATCTATTTAATCATTCTATGAATTCAAAATTGCTCGATAATAAACGTGATTTTTCATGACGGCCAAAAAATCTAGAATCTGAGAGCTTGATGTTTTTCTGAGAGGTCTGGTATTTCAACTGGATAAATTCTGTTCTGGAAATGTTCAAAAAATTAGACTGTGAGTCAAGCCGCAAAAAACGAGAAAAATAGAATCGAAACCAAAAACCCGGAAGTTTATGGTTTATATATATATTATAGTTATATATTCATTACTATATAAACACTTTTTAAATCCAAATTAACCCTTTTTAACTTAAAAATCACTCCTTTTTAATTTCCAATTAATTCTTTTTTTGAACCATTAAAAAATTAGATGGTAAAAATAAAAATGTAAAATAAAATTACAGTGTATTTGAGGTTTTTTTTAAATATAAAATAATTTTGTTCTTAGATAAATTATGAACAATTTCTAGTGGTATTTTTTAATTTTTAAGAATTTTGAAGTGTAAAAAAATATTTGGAAAAGAAAAGCAATAAAATCTATGTATGTAGTGTTTAGTGACCGTTAATTAATGATTATTTAGAGATCGTGAAATGCGGTCTGGTGTGATGTAGGTTTTGACAAATTTTCTTTATTAGAATATAGAAATTTTCTTTATCTTGCCAACGTTTCGATCTTTATTGATTAAACCTAAAATTTCTATATTGTGCACATCATTGCATAAATTCATAGTCATATCTTATATTTATATGATTTCTCTTATATTTATGTGTACTCATATAATTTAAACAATGTTTAAAATCCCAGGCCCAGAAGATGATTTCAATGAAGATCGAAACGTTGGCATGATAAAGCAAACGTTTTTCTCAACTTGCAACACCAGACGGCATCTCACGATGTCTGGATAATCAATAAAATTTATATGAAAAGAGCCGAATTTTTGACACTCGGAATACACTCACTTTTTCCAAACGTATGAAAAAATTTTATTTTTATTTTACAGGGCTTGGATTAATTTTTGAATCCTTTAAAAAGGATGATGAGGCGGCTAAGACTGGAACGTCTTATTCTCCGGATTTATCCACGACGACTCGGCCCTCTGACGTTACTAATACAATTTAAAAAAACATGCAATAAACTGATGCAGAGAATCTCTTATGTATCAAGACCACTCGTCGATAGGCCCACGGATGATCTCACTCTTAAAAGGGTCATTCTCACTCGCTTAATGATAGGCCATACGTGGTTGACATCCAGACCCTCACTTTTGGGCCAAAGAGCGCATGTGGAGGAAGGTTGCTCCATGTTCCTAATTGAATGGTGCAACTTCTTGGCTCTATATATAGAGCGTGTAGGAATGCCTCAAGATACAAGAATTGTGCATGAGCACGGTAGCGAGTATTTGTTCCTATTTTTGAAACGTTGTTTCATTGTATATAGAACAGATAGTTTTGTGTACCTTCCGTGTCTTGAGAATGAATGTATTTATTGGCGTGTAGAGGAACGATGGCGGAATATTGAGTACCCCAGACCTTAAGTTATTTATATAATATGTATAAAGGGTGATGGAAGAATATCGAGTACTCGACCACCCTAATTAAGTGGATGGTAAATGGGAGAGAATTTATTTAAGAATGAGTGAGAGTGTACATGTATATGGATCTGGGAACTGTATGCTGCTTAGCTGTTGAGAGCTACAGTGTATATATATGTACGTACAAATCCAAATGCTTAATATTCATGATCATAAATGATTCGAACATTAGAATGTAATAGAAGTTCAACGAGTATCGTAAAATCATTCTCAAGAGTTTCCACGTGGCGAAAGCTAGCAGGGAGTTGAAATGTTTTTCAAAACCTGAGGGGAGAGACTGAGAAAAGTTTCTTGTTAGCCCTGGGGCAAACCTACCGTACAGGTCCGATCGATCTCGACTACCTCTGCCCTTTACACGGCCCTTACGCCATTCCCCCTTTAAAGTAAATCTTCCTAAGATAGATGTAAAATAAACGGAAGGGGGAAGATCGGGTTTGTAATAAAAAAAAGGTTTTTTGGCAATACCATTTATGCCTCTGCATGATAAGGATGGATTAAACAAATGTATGACGTGAAAATGCATTTATTTAATTGTCAACCTAAAAGATATTGAGATTTGTTTTAATAACAAGGAAAATGTTATCAAAATTAGATGTAAAATCAATACATTCACTGTTACATGACATTGCTTCTAAAACCATTGACAAACGTCGGTTTATTGGTAGACAATTTTCTTACCAAATTGTAATATGAATTTTTGCAAATATGTTAATTCTGTCAGCGAGTTTGATTTCGTATTCGCAAGCATTATTTATGTTTTATTTATTTTTCATTACAAATGGTTTATTGTAATTATGTTTTCCAATGTCCTTGTAATTTAAAGTAATTAAAGTAATTTACGTATGCATACGATAAGTAAATAACTTAAGGAAAATACACATTTTAAATATAGTTAGGAAGAGGGTGGAAACATAAGTCAGAAGAGATGACTTATTTTAGAGCTTAAAGGAATTAAATTATTCCGACGATGCCTCAAGTATCCGAGGCACATAAAACGAAAAACCCTTGCCAACCCACCGTGCCAATTTTTAAGTATCTCTCATTTCCATTTTTATTAAAAAATTCTTATCCAATATTCCGCCTTTTAAAGTACAGCTGTGGAAACACACGGCGTTTTTTATCGAGCCCAAAAATATGAAGTTTAATTTTTGGCAGGACAGCCATGTCCTACAATATTTTTTTCCGGCTTGTTTTGTTTTACGGATATTTCTGCTCGTATTTCATAATATACCTAAGAAGATCAGTTTAGCAAATTAAATAACTAAAAATGAAACTATCATTGGATAAATAAGATACATCCAAAGCAATGTACAATTGATAAACGTACAGTCTGTCTGGAGTTAATTGACTTAATGGACAGAACTAATTGTTATTATTTTCATTTTGCATCAAATTATTGATATACACATTAAACACATGTGGTTTTCCGAGGGGTTTCCTTTAGGTAATGACAGAACTTTTCTCCAAGGAAAATACTGTCTAAGGGCATTAGAAACGCCAATTTCCAATGTGGTCCTACTCTTAAGTTTTTTTAACTTCATTTGGAAAATTGCGGTAGATTCAAATATTCTGAATTTCCCTTTTACCTTAAATACAATTTATTTCAACTTTCCTAAAGATTTGCTATCTCTTTTAATAAAATGCTTTGTTGCTGTCCATCATAAAGGGAACATCATATGTACAAATAATATAAATAATAGAAACAAAAATTACCGCCGTATCTAATGTTATGATTTGTTGCTGCTTTACTCCTTTATCATGTCATTTTATTTCTGTCCGGGTTCCCTTCGTGCTCTCATCTTGGGCCCGTTACTTTTTAATTATTTGTCAATGATTTTCATCAATTTTCCATTTTTCTTCTTTCTCACTTTAAACTGACGACCGAAAGTTATTTTCCAATATCTCTTCTATTGCGCATAGCGAATTACTTCAATTATATTTAAATAGTTTCTTTACCTGCTGGTGTGATAATGATTTGTGTGTCAAACAATCAAAATGGAAATGCATTAAATTCAATGTGTCTTCTAAACAGAACGATTATGGTTCTGTGTCGTTGGTGGTCTTCTCCAGTATGAAGTAGATGAAATAAATGACCTAGATGTCACTGTTAATAATAATAGCCTTTGAGCCCTGAAGATGATCTCAATAAAAATCGAAACGTTGGCACTACAAAGAAAATGTTTTTCTACAACCTACGTCACACCAGACCGCATCTCACGATCACCGAATAATCATTATGTGACGATCACTATACACCACACACACACGTTAATAGTAAAGTTAACTTTCGTGGTGACATTTCCAAGATTAGAAGTAATAATTTATAAAATCTCGGTTTTGTCAAACGTTTTACCTCGGACATCGGTAACCCCTTTGCTATTAAAATGTTATATTAGTCATTGGTCCGCAGTCATCTTGGGTATGCTAATATTCTCTGGAATCCATTTCTTGAGGATTAATCTTGTTGAATCTGTCCAGCCAAAGACATGCTTGGCCGTCTCGCCTCCCTGGGCCTCAATTCCTTGAGGCTGTGATTTTTTTTCTCAGTCTCTTTATATACTTTCAAAAATAAGATCCCAAATGGTTAATGTTCTTATCTGTTGTGTCTATAGATGAACTCTTAACGTTCTAGTCTTTAGCTTTTATCATATTATTTTTATTATATGTATTGCTACTTTTATATTATTTATTTTAATTTTTTTTTGTAATGGGAGGTCATATTCGATTTCCTTCATCTGCCTTTTCACTTACTCATTCACACAAACAAACGTCTATATACACGAACAAACAAATATATACATACACACACATGTAAATGTACGTTCACACTGTAGAATTACACATTTATATATGGTATTTGCAATACTTACAGATGGGAAAACACCCCCATTTCCCTTAAAAATCGGAACAGGGGACCCAACAACCCACTCTCCTGCCCAAGGAATGTCTTTAAGTAGATTGACATGCCTACACGCCCCCTGTAGGGAGCCAAAGCGCGGCAACCTTCGACCAAGTGTAAAGAGCAACTTTTATCTACAACGGGGACACCTGCGCGGGTTTTTCCCCAAAAGCAAGTGTCCATGTGTCGGGTATGACCTATTCTCAAACGGGTGAGCACGATCACTTCCTTGAGTTTCAGATCCTCGGCGGGCTATCTCTCAGTCGTGCTCTTGACAATCAAAAGCTTCTTGGACGATCCGGCTCATCGACGATGCCAACGTTCTTTTATTGCGTTTTAAATATGGGAGGAGATATGGAGACGAAAAGAAAAGGTAAAGGGACAACGGACAGTTGCTCCTTTATTCTCCTCTTACGACAAGCGGAACATACTGTGGTCCTATCTACTCCCGGAGACATAGGAAGTTATTATTATTATTAAAGGGAACACATTCATATGTATAACTATTCGTATATGACTTCATTATCGTAAAACAGTTGCTCAAATTTTACCCATTTCTGTAATGAACGAAAAGCCTAAAAACCCTACTTCAGGGTAAATGAAAATGATATGGCGTCATAAGAGAGTTTTTTCACTAATCCCCCGAGGAATATCGAGTACTCTGGGGGAGTGAAAGTGACCAGACCTCTATGTTTCTATCGAGTGTTGTGTATGTGTTAATTTATCGGAATGAATGTAATTTATTAGCGTGAAAGGAAGGGGTTGCTTATAACCCCCGCCCCGGGAATATCAAGTACTCTGGGGGAATGAATGTGACCAGACATCTATGTTTGTGGTAATGTATATATATATGTATTGTATGTTTTGTGTTTATTCTGTATTTGATAACCTGAGGTACAAACGAGAGACTAGCATTCTAGAATATCAACGCAGTATATATCTGAAATCAGAGAGTCAGCTGTTTGTCGGCCCATAAACTTCCCATTTATATATTTTCACTAATCGAATGACGCCACATTAGCGTCAAACTCTAAGCAGTTTCAAATCTTTCAAAAAAATACCCGCCTGGTTAACTTTTCAGACGAATTGGATTCGGTAATGAACGATTTAAAGGAGGTAGTTGACTTGATAACATCACGCTTGTCACTAGGAGTACAAAAAGCTTACGAGAAGCTGTTTAACTGGAGGTGTGGTACTAAAAAATTTAATTTTTTCAAAAGTCCATTTGCGATTGAGTTTCAGGTGGTTTATAAAAAGTTCTTTACAAGTTGAATTGTTGTTATGCCAATTTTCAATACTTAATGTGTCACTAACCCCACAATCTATAACGTCCTCAATGTTCTTTATAATTTGTTACAAAATTTGATTGTAACATATATTGTACAATATGTATTTTCTTTTTAGTTTTTGGGTAGTTGTTTTTACGCATAGACGTCTAGCATCTACACAATGGTGCAATAAAAGCTTTTTTCCCCTTTTGAAGGGGTAAGTCCAGTTTGCCATGGCATGCGAATCATTTTTATTGCAGGCACGTGTTCAAGTGAAAACACGTTCTCGTTCTTACATGAACCAGTTTAAATTAAAGGCCTCGACACAATAATCAAATAAATGGCATTTCTATTTTATGAATATGGCCATTGGAAAATGCTGGCGGATGAAATCCCTCCGTGTAATGCTACGTCTTAACAGTTTTCATACAAATTCACCACTGATCATGACGAAATGCAACTCTTCTTACAGAAAGAACTGAAAACAGTGAAGATAGTTGAACAATATGATCGGTGAAGATAGACGGTAAAGATATATAAGGGTGTTTTGGTGTTAGTTGAAGTCTGCCGTATATTAAATGCTGGAAATTAACAAATCTAGGGTGTTCCCTTGAGATACACGGGGTGAACAGATTGTTATAGGTTCTGAAAAGTTTATAGGAGTAGATAGTACTTACTAGATGTGAGTTTCTACAGTAAACCCTTCTGCCTGACGCAATGGAACGCCTGAAAAAGTCTAACACGCTGTAAGGATTAATTTCATGCCTGCGGTGAATTAGGTGGATCAATCATGGTCTAGGTGGATTCCAACTATCTCAAGTACTTCCGATGAATCTGTCATTTTAGCACTACTCCGTCTTCTATGGTGGTTTTTTATACAGACATTTTTTTGTACAGTGTACTCACCGCTAATGATGACGAATTGCCAACCTGCGACAGACCAAAATAGCGAAGATAATTAGTCCAAAATTATCGATAACGACCATAGATAAAGGAAAGGTGTTATGGTGTTGAAAACAGTTGGGTAGCTAAGTATATATAACGAAAAGTAACGGACTTAGGATGCTCCCTTGAAGAACATCAGATTCATGTAAGAATATGTAAGTTATTAGGATGAAATATTATTTATTATAAAGTATTGATAAAGTCCTCCGTGAGTTTGAAGTATCCACCATGGTTTAACGCAAGGCTACGTAGATCCTGACGATCCCTTCTTAAATACCAGGTAATGGTTCATGGGTGAACCACTAATTTGGTCGTTGTAGTGAGCTTTTTCTTACAAACTCATCCCTGATGATAACGAAATGCCGGAATTCGTCTGAAATCAAAACAGTCATAATAGACAAACGTAAATGATCAGTAATGACCACATTAGAGTATAATTGTGTTACGTGTGTATTTATTTCTGTATTATCTTTATTTTACGTGCCCATAACACATAACGTATTTGACTAGCTGAAAAAATTATTCTTTAAAAAAATATATACTATTGAAAATGTCAAAATGGGTCGAACATTTTTAGAAAATTGTAATTTTGTGTGATACTGTAGTGAAATGTTATTAAGGAAAAGAGCGTCCTCGTCTTTAATCAGGAAGGGTAAAGCGCCATCGGTGCCCGGATGAGCGGCATGAATTTTTAGATTGCTCTCAAGTGTCCTTTGTCTACCTTTGCTTTGCAAGCACACTTTGAGGGGTAAATTGAGGAAATGATGCTTCTTTCTCCTAACGAGCTTGAAATAATGAACCTCTTTCTACTCCCGGCCGACGATATTCTCCCCGCCTCTCACCACCGTCATTATCCAACCAGGATTTGGTGGAAAACGAGACAATTTTTTCTGTCTTAATCAAGGGCTACATTTTTATCACCCTCTTTCAAAGGACCTGCGAGGAAAAGGAAAATTTACTTTGGCTGTCTTATATAAAAACATTTTAATATGTGTGGGTATGTATATAACGCTCTGTATGAAGTACTCAGATCAAAGGGTTATCTGTTTCTCGTACTAATGACAAACCCCTCCTATCAGCCCATATCAGATTCAATCTCACACTTCATCTCAGATATATAAAAATTATAGCGATAAAACACAATAATAACTTTTCTTAATCTATTTCTTACTAGTAGTTATAGTAATCTTAATAATTAGTGTATTAATTTAGCAAACAACTAACATAATAGGTAGGTAGGTGTGTTTATTCACATATTATATATAATACAAACAAAACATAAACATAAATTAAATGTACAGAGATCACGGTTCCAGAACTGCATTCACCTCTTTAATGTTAATATCTATAACTGTTTCACATAAGGAACTTAGTATTAACTTATTTAACATTATACAGATTTCAAATTTCATAAGCAAATATGGCCATTTTTTATTTTAAAAATAAATATTTTCACATTCTTAGTTGATTTTTAAGTTTAAGTAAACGAAAAAAAGATATTGTTGCCTACAAAAACCATATACCAACAATTTCTTGGCTCAGATATATGCAAAAGAAAGCAGAAAAATACTCAAAAAGGATATACACGTTCTCAGATAGAGAATTACCACTCTAAGCTCACACCCACTCCATGGAAGAGTCTAGAAAAATAGATACTGGAGGACACGAAAAAAAAATACGCATATTTTCAATATTAGACGACATGTCCTCCCGATCATAGTTGGAAAATTATTTTAAGCCTATAAACAATAAGTGCTTTGGCGCGCTCGTTATTCCAAATTCTCACATCGTATTTCTGACTGAATTATCTTTCCTTCCATTGATTATATGTTGGTATTTCTTCTTGAAAATGAAATATTTTGTTTTTAAGTTGGACATTATATTTTAATTTCCAGCAAGAAGGCCATTTCAAAATGGAAGTATGCTGGCATCATCAGAAAGGTGATTTTTAGCTGCTAAGCTTTATTATTATTTAGTTAGTTTTATTATTATTTTTTTCCGGCCGGCTAACAGCTAGAGCTAATGCCGGCACCTCAAGTTTTGTCTGTCTCGCATTTGATAATAAATTGTGATTAAAATATCCTGAGTTAATTAAAATACATGTTCATGCTATGTAAAAGTTTAGCTAACCTAAACTAGCCTAAATTTTGCGGGTCTGAAGAGTTTTCGATATACTGCTGAGAATCCACTACCAAACAACACTAAAATTATGTACAGCCTAAACCTACGTTTGGGAGCCGGGTGAATTTCAGATTGACGCCCTCCATTCATTCAGGCCGATAAATACATTCATACACAGTTAAAATCAAGCAATCTCAATACTAAGTTAACAGACCGTTACCACACACTTAACCACTGAAATAAATAAATACATTCAGACAATTGGGTAGTCTACCAGGGTTTTTAATAAATTTTACGCTAGTGACATAGCACATAGCCTATCTCTCATCCATTGAATACATTTTTTTTGAAAGAAGAACATGAAATGAATACTCAGGTATACATTATTGTGCGATCGAATCCAAATGATTTCAAGAGGATTAATTTCGATTAAAAAAATTGCAATAAGAGAGGTCATTGACATTCGAAATTTAGCGAGACGTAACATCTAAACATTGATGTTTTAAATACATATTTACAATTAGATGAGAAAGCTAAAACAAAATGGAACATAATAACATAACTCGGTCAAAACAAGCAAGAACATATGTTTTGCTTGCAAATGAAAAAAATCGGGCATAACTCAGAAATGGTCGTTCCTAACGAAATTTTTCTTTCAACAGAGGTGGCATAAAATAAGCTATAGAACTAAATTGTACAATAAAAATATGGAATTCTCATTGAAAATAACAAAGTTAGTGCCATTTCCCAGCTATATGAGAAAGTGATCTTAAATCTATTACCACCACGCGATTCCTAGCGAAAATTAACTCGGGGTTTGTATAAGTAAATTTTTTTACTAAGGTTAATCGTTTCCTAATTAAATTGGTGGACTAAAGAAGTTGATACACCCTGTATATAAAACTAAATAGCCTAGAATAATTTAATCTGTTTGTGGGTACATCACATTCCATCACAAACAAACCCAAACACAATATAACGTTCACGCTAATAAATACATTCACTCAGATTAAGGATATTATCTCAACATATGAAAGGGCTCCCTATATGCGACCGTATACGTTTATTACGTCAGCTGCTTCAGGTATCGAATCAGCTTCTTATTATAATCGCTGCAGTGCCTTAGAAGTTGTTTAAAATGTGCAGGGGATGGCAAGGCGCTCTTCACTGTAAGGTAAAGTAAGCAATCCCGCGGCATGCTTCGAACCCGAAAAATATTTATTATTATATATATTATATTCGAAAATATTTAAAAATGAGCTTTTTTTATAAATCAATTAATTAAGGTTTTTAGTTGAGATAAAAAAGTCAGTGTCACGAGCGGTATTCGAACCCACGACCTTCGGCTAGATACGCCGCCCACTTGAGCTATCGTGACTTCGATCCACTCGGACACTGACCTCCAATCCACCTTTGGAAAAATGGCAAAAAGGAGGGAAAATTGGTGGGTTGAGATGGGAAGTTGGTGTCCCAGTGGATCGAAGTCACGATAGCTCAAGTGGTAGAGCAGCGGCGTATCTAGCCGAAAGTCGTGTGTTCGAATCCCGCTCGTCACACTGACTTTTTTATCTTAACCAATACCTTACATGAAGATTAATTGGGTATAATGTTGATTACAGAGATTCAGAGGCCTAGATGGACTCTATCACTTGAGCTATCGTGACTTCCATCCAATCGGACACTTTTTTTTTATAAAAGCACAGGCCATATAATCGAGGTTCTAATACCCTCGTCAAAAACAATAATAAAATAAAAATTCTCCAGGCAGGCCACACTTTATTATTATTCTTAGTAGTATTTTTTCCTTATTTATCATATTGGCCATGCATAAAATTGCTTCGCCAGACGATAGAGCCGAGCCCGGCCACCGAGCGCAACCAAATACATGCTTTACAAATACTTGTGCGCCGCATTAAGCCCTTTCCGTGGTCTTTCTTCTTCTTTTTCAAATTATAATAATAATTATTATTAGAAGGTACTTTTCTTCAGGTACGAATAAGAAAGAAAAAGCCTTAACAAAAACGACAGTTTCATTTATTGTATTTTTAGAAACTTTCTAGTTATTGTCCCTGTAACCAAAGGCATTTATTATCTGAGGACCTAATTACGAGCCATGGTACATTCACGGAATGTCCATATTGGCACTATTATCACATTGGCACTCAATATAGTGGTTGCCACTTATGGCCGCCCTCGTACCGTGCGGTTTGAACCTAAAATAAAGAAACTGCAGTCACACTATAATTTTCACCTATATTAAATTCTCAATTGAAATTTTGACTCAAAAACATTAGTGAGGTTTTATGACTCATTTCACGGGTATTTTTGCAATTATCTAACATTATCTGAAACAAATTTCAAATAGTTTTCGCCACAAGATCGAAGAGAATGGACGAATCTGCAACGGAAATTAGGCTGTCATTTGAAAAATTATTTAAAGAAATTGAAATATACTTAAAAAGAAATGCTGTTTATATTTTTTCTTTCAGGTTGGGTAGTTTTTGAGATTACAAGGCATATCACTCGTATGCAAAACATTGTTTTTCCGTTGGGTATGAAAATGACAAGCGGGTTCGTATTAAATGAGATTAGATAGGGAAAAAGTTACAAAAACCAATAGACCGTATTTGCAATGTAGGTCAAAAAAGCATTTTTTTGATAAAATAATTCGAATTTGTTTTAAAATCCCTTTAACGCTCATAAAAGCGAGGTTTTG
This sequence comes from Cimex lectularius, assembly GCF_000648675.2. Lineage (NCBI taxonomy): Eukaryota > Metazoa > Arthropoda > Insecta > Hemiptera > Cimicidae > Cimex > Cimex lectularius. The sequence goes on from NW_019392723.1 coordinate 35,465, forward strand.
TAACAATAAAAATACGACTTTTTTGACTGAGGCAATTTTTCCTAAATTGTAAAAGTGTTCCCATTAAAAAATTTGTAACTACTCTCAATTTTATGCGAAGTACACGATATTACAACCGTTAAAAAGCTGCATTTTTTCAGACTATATCAACAAAGCTTAAATTTTATAAAATTACAAGTAAAAAAAAAATCAACAAAAAGTCTCAAAGCTTTAATTTAATATCTCCGGTTCTATGGTAATTGTTTTACAGAGGTCATATTTTTGTCCTTACATATGAACAAAAATGAATGATTATATTTTCTTGATGTGGTGATTAGTGACACTTTGAGTGAGTAGCAATTCTTTGATTGAATATTTAAAAAAATTTATTTACTTTTTTTGCATTGTATAAATTCATTTTTTTCTACATCCTACATGTATTTGTTAAATTTAAGCAATGTTTGTAAATCCCAGGCCCTGAAGATGATCTCAATAAAGATCGAAACGTTGGCACAATAAAGAAAATGTTTTTCTGAAACCTACATCACACCAGACTGCATCTCACGATTTCTGAATAATTATCGACTAACGGTAACTAATCACCACACATTTTAATAGACCAATGAAATTTTTATGACTGAACCCAGCTTATTTGACCTCACCCTGCCTATTATTTAATTCCTATGGATTTCGTTTCGGAAAATTCCTTTTCGGCTTAAAAAGCGATTGAAAATTCCCCTGGACAAGTCTGACTCCCTCTGGACATTAACAAGAGCCGACGGGTCTCTCATTTTTGACCATGGCGAGGAGTCAGAGGCGAGGGTGACGTGTGATGGGGGGCGACCACCGGAAGCTTCCCTTGTAATTAATTGAACATCGAAGGACAGGACCGACTGGACGTCTCCCCAGGAATTTGCCTACTTTTCTCTCCTCCCACTTTACTTTGTCAGTTCGCACGTTTTCTCGTTAACATTTCCTACAGACCCACGAGGCAAAAAAAAATCTAATTCCCATTGGTACAAACGTGCTTGAACTATATGTGAGTCTGAAAATTAAACCTGGTGTACACCAACGCTAATAACCCTAGAGAAAGATTTTTATGAAAATATTTGGAAATCGTGAGATGCGGTCTGATGTGACGTAGGTTTCAGAAAAATATTTTTTTTATCGCGCCAACGTTTCGATCTTTATTGAGATCATCTTCAGGGCCTGTGATTTACAAACATTGTTTAAATTTAACAAATACATGTAGGATGTGGAAAAAAGTGAATTTATACAATAAAAAAAAATCTTTTTATATTCAATCAAAGTATTTCTTCTCACTCAAAGTCTTTGCCACCAATCACCACACATTTTTATGAAAGTTCAATTCATATCAGGTCCCAGGAAACGAAATGTAATTGTTTTTCACTGCTATGTAAATAAATTAAAAATATATAATATTAAACTACGGTTAAAACTTTCATGATGATGATGCTCCAACGTAGCTGGGGGCTTTGCATTCTCCAAGGCAAGCAGCGTTCTCGTTTACTGTACTTTCCCCAGTTACTAAGTTCAGTTCAATTGGCTCGATCTTTCTCGGAAGATGAAGATGATGATGATAAATACCTCTTACGTAGCGGGTGTTTTGCATTCTCCAAGCACACCACCCGTTGGACTGATTGTATTTTTGCTCAGTTCCTTAGTTCAGTTCAATAACTCGATCTTTCTCTTAAAAAGTAGTAGGTCATTGCTGGAATTGACTAGGTTTGCCACAATTTAGCTGTCGCTTCGTATTTGAAGATGATAGGTGGCAGTTTCTATTGCGTTCAATTCTATTCTATCCTCATTGCATAATTTACTAATGGGGTCATCTTAGAATACACCCATGTTATGTGGGTATTTTCCCAGATGCCAGTGAACGCTATATATCCTTATCACTTCCCAATTTTACTCAGTCCAATTATAGCAATCTGTTTGCCAGTTTGGATGAGTGTTCTTTAAGAATTTATTGCATTTGTTTTTGTAGGCCCAATCTCAGAGAGAGGAGAGCGAGTTTGACGTACTATCACAGATGTAGTCATGCTCTGGGACTATCATAGCGTTTTCAAATTAACCTCTTGTTGGCACCAAAATAACTCTTTTGAATTTCAAATTAACCCTATTTAACTTCAAATTAACCGTAGGAGGTCAACCGATTTTGGCATTAAAGCGTTCTTATTTTTTTATTATACTACAATTTATTTTGCGTCGGAAGTGCTAACAAATTTATTAAAATTTTGGACAAGTTTTTTCACATTAAATTTGATTTTTGTTTTTATCTAACTAGATTTTTTGTGGTATAAAACATTTACGATTTCAAGCACCGGAAATGCGCAAAACACTTTTCGAAAATTTTGAATAAAAATTTTAATTTTTGATTTAAAAAAAATTAAACTAGATGTTTTTGTGCATCGTTTTGTGTAAAGTATTTAGAATTTGAAAATTAACCGTTTTTAACTTCGCAAGTTAGGCCTTTCTTAAAAGCTTTAAAACATTTGACGATTTTTTACGATATATACAATAATACTAGGGCTTTTATTTAAAAGACCATGTGAAAATATATAAATAATACCTATCTAAGAAAAATCTTCCATTTTTATATTTAAGTTTATGTTATTTTCCGTTTTAATTGTAATCAATTTTCATATCGTCTTTTAAGGTTCAGTTATTTTTTTTTTTTTTTTTTTTCAAATGGAAAATTTTTACTTTATGTGCTTGCATTGCATACCATCCCCTAGGTTTTTGATATTTTAAAGAAATGGTTAATTTTAAGTTTATTTCAAACTACGTACATGTAATGTTGTCGTTATATTAATTACATGTTATTTTAATGTAAACCAAATTAAACGAAATCAAAAATTCATAAATTTTTATAAACATTGTTTAATTATGATGGTATCAATATCAAAACACCGGAATAACTTTATTTAAAACAATTAAGTTTACCAAACAATTTATTAGATGGTTGTGCTCATAAAATTTAACTAACAATTTATTACAAGGTTTTGATCACCAAAACGTGGCAAGGCGTCGGGTAGCATCGGGTAGCGTCGCATGGCGTAGCATCGGGTAAGTGTGTTCCCGGCTTTAGGGCTGCGAGGCTGTCTAATCTTATGATAACTGTTTTGTCATGTTTAGTCATATTTTTTATTCCTTTTATGATTGATTATCAATAGCACAATCACAAGAGAGGGAATACGAGAAAAAGACTATCTTTTCGCTGAAAATGGGCAGCAGTGTAGATTGTGTAGAGGATTGGTCCTAGGATACTTCCTCGCGGAACGTCGGCTTTGATTGGCACGATGCGTAAAAAATCGGATCCCCAATTTAAACGAACGATCCGAGACGAATTTTAGGAAGAGAGTGCCACTTTTGGCCATACAGCAATCATAAAAATATAACGATTTAATCGACGGTTAATGTATTAACCATTATTTTGTAATAAATAAATCGACTAACATAGATTAAAAATGCTAGAATAATAATTTAAAAAATTGAGCAATGAGCTCTGACGTTTTTCAGAATTGTTATTCATCAGTGGGAGGCAGGTAATCTAAAGGTTTAATTTTTTTTTGCTAATGTTATGTACAACACGACCGTCAAAAGCTGTACATTTCCTAAATTGAAAAAAGCAATTATCTTAAATCATTATCCTTTTTTGTACTTATTTCAGTATACACCAACATATAACCAAATAAGCCCAATCACTTTCTTTCCCTACAAATATATGTATATAGTTCGTAACATTTTATATACATATTTTCCGTAATATATATGAATTAATTGCAAAATGATCTGATGAAATGCTGTGAAGTGACGAATTCGTTCCTAAACTTTTATCAGTTTTCTTATTAGTTTTGCCTGCCGCATTTCAGCTTTTCGACTTCTCGTGTTGTCAGTCTGTGTGTCGTTAGTTAAATCGAGTCATTTTATAAGTTTTCAAGATGTGCAAGGAACTGCTTTTTTGTTGTGACATAAATTAGGGATTTATCAAAAATTCGCTTTCTTTTAATTGTATGTAGACTTTTCAATTGAATAAATTATATAAGTAAGACTACGTGTATTTTATTAATTTGACAAAAAACTTTAGAACTAACTACTAGAGGAGTGTTCCAGCGTTCTTTCTAATGGCTCTTTCCAACGAGCCTTTTTTTAAAACATGTTTTTCTGCCTTTGTTGTGCATTTATTTAAAGTTATTATATATCTCAGTCGATTTAAAAAAAAAATCTAATGTATGATAATAATATGCAAGATCGAAAAATAAGATAAGATAAATAAAATTAGATAAATAACAAGTTACAAAAACCAAAAGACGCTTTCTCTTCCGACTTCCGGTGTTCCGAAATTAAAGTCCATAGTAACCTCTGGATCTTATTCAAATTTAACGTTATTAAAACTTGGAATTAATTATTCTTTTTATGTAAGGTCTTGGTTGAGATGAAAAAGTAAGCGTCTCGAGCGGGATTCGAACCTACGACCTTCGGCTCAATACGCTGCTGCTCTAACCACTGCGATCACATGTAGGTTGAGATGAGGAGTTGGTGGCCGAGTGGATCGAAGTTGATGGTTCATGTGGTTAGAGCAGCGGCGTATTGAGCCGAAGGTCGTGGGTTCGAATCTCGTTCGTGACGCTGATTCTTCCATCTCGATCAAGAACTTACATAAAAAAAATAATTAATTTGGTCAATTAGACCACTAAACATAAATGGCATCATATTTCAGGCTCTATCAACATAATTTATTTACGAAGGCCAAATTTGAGACATTACATGTAGATTATTAGATTCTAAACGCCTGTAAAATCACTGGTAAATCGGATGAGTCGTGTCATCCATTTTTGGATTTTCGAAAATAATCCGAGGCACTATTTTGTAAGGCGGGCAATTATGGGTGATATATTTTTTTTTTTCAATTTCCATAAAATTCGTATAAAAGGGTTTTGTGATGTCTAAAACGAATATATACTTTGTTACTTGTATCAAAGCATATTGTAATGTCACACACTACGTCAAAATTTTATTTGGAAACTAGCCATAGAAGGTGTATCGTAGATTATTGAAATACATAAATTGTGACAGAGTCTAGAAAGTATTCTTATTAAAGCAAGAAACATGGTTATTATTCGTTTACTCGGAATGATAAAAATATAATCTCTGTAAAACAATTAGAGCCTGATATACAAAATAAAACTTATGAAACGTTTTTGTCGATTTAACCCTTTATTTTACAATACTTTTAATAACTGAACAACTAAACCTTATCAATACAGACCAAAAGAAGAGAAAGGAAGATTTCTAAGGGTTGTAATATCATGCGTATAAAATTGAGAGGAGTTATACATTTTTTAAAGTGGTACAACGAGCATTGGAGTAAAAAATTGCCCCAGCGAACTCCAAAATGTCTATTTGTTATTGCTACAAAAATTCGAATTTGCGGACATATAATACCCATCCAAATAGGTTTAAAAAAAAACTTTTTTGATAAGGCCAATTTGTTTTTGTAACTTTTTACATATCTAATCTCATTAACATGATCCCGCTTATCATTTTCATACCCCACAAAAAACCAGGTTTTGGCATAGTAGTGACACCCCTGGTTATCTCAAAAACTTCTCAATCTCGAAGAAAAACTTTAAACAGTATTCCTTTTTCAGTATATTTCAATTTCTACTACTAATACTACATTTTATCTATACTACTACTATTATATTTTAATTAATAGTAAATAAAAAATAATTTTTTACTGATTTTAACCTCGTTTTTGNGAAGTTCAACTTCAAGCGGATCGATGTCACGATAGTTTAAGTGGTAGAGTAGCGGCGTATTTAGCCGAAGTTCGTGGGTTCGAATCCAGCTCATGACAGTGACTTTTTTTTCTCAACCAATACCTTTCATAAAATTAATTAATTGAAAAAAGTTAACTGGTCAATCGGACCAAGAACTGTAATGTATTTGTATATGTGTCTAATCTCATTTAATACCATCCTGCTTACCATTTTTTCACCCCATGTAGAAAGAACTGGGTTTTTACGAGCGTGAAAAAGAGCGAAAACCATTCGAAAAACTAGCTTAGTTTTTCATAAAACCAAGGGGACTAGTAAATTGAAACCCTGAATATAACGGTTTTTTGAACCGATTTTCACATAGTTTGCACCATCTATGTTAAAGTTTAATGATCTTTGAAGAAACTTGTAATTAATATAATATTTAAAATTAAAGCTTACGATCTTAAAAAACTTCGTTTTTTCTAGGTTGAGTAGTACGAAAAAAAAATCAGTGGGGAACTAGTAAGTTGAAACCCTATATTACTTCTTTTGTGAACCGATTTTCAAACGGTTTTCGCCATTTTTTACAATCAAATTGATTTGATAATTACACAAATGAAAATTACCACTAAAACGGAATTTTCAACAAAAAACAAAATTTTTATTTATTAAATTTTTAAGAAATTGAAAAAACTGAAATTATTGCAATGTTAGATATTAGAACTTATATTAAGAAAAATGCTATTTCATTTTTTGTATCGATTGAGTATTTTTTGAGAAACACAAGGGGTGACACTAGTAAGATAAAACCCTGTATATCTAACGTTTTTTAAACGATTTTCAAATGGTTTTTGCCATTTTTATAAAATCGAATTGACTTGATGAATCCGCAAATTAAAATGTAAGTTACTATTTGAAAAACAAAAAGTTCATTTTTTAAGTTGTAATAAGTTAAAATAACTATAATTATTGCATAGCTTGCTAAGAAATGTAAAGTTTAATTTTTTCTAGGTTGAGTAGTTTTTGAGAAAGCTATGGGTGAATAAGGTGAAACTCAATTTGTGATATATCAAGATTATTACCATACTAAAACAAACCTTTTCTTCCGGTTTTCATGTTTCATGTTATAGACGAATGTAGTGCTGTAGTAAAACCGTGTGTAGAGGAGGACGATACTAGGCTGCTTTTCCCATTGAATATGCATTGTTTGTCACTGGGTTTCTACTGAATGAGCTCGTCCCATCCCACCAGCCCTTCCACTCTTCAGACAATGTAGGCATCAAAAATGAAAATTAATTATTGCGCCTCGTCGGCGGTATTTCGAGGTGCGGTGACCGGCGGGCCATCCCACGAGCCGTGTCCCGCCAAACACCCCTGACAATTTTCTAATTGCTCCAGTGACGTTTAATCCGGACACTGACCTATACAACCGAGGGCACTATATTTCTTTGACCAGTGTCATTCGATTATGCATATGCATCGGAAGTGTCGTTTCGAATGACCGGAGTCTATGTGATTAACAAACTCCCCTATTTTTAATGAGTCGGTGCACGTCGCACACCGCTCTTTCCTTTTCAAATATGCACACCCCCTCTAAACGGGCACATTTCCAACATTGGAAAAGATAATATTAGGTCGTGTTCCGGTTCATAAAACGTCCCCGAACGCCACCGTTGTTACTCTACAACCCGTTTACGCTGGAGAAAATTAATTTATTTCCGGCCTTTATTAAATGAATGGATATCGATTTATAATCGTTGTTTGTAACAGAATTACTACACGCTTTTCCTCTTGAGACTACGCGTCGGAGTAGCTCGTAGCTCGTTCAAGCGCACAAACCGGATGCACTCACTTATACAAAACATAGTTTCTTCTATGCACTTTTCCGATAACATTACATAAAATCACCTTGTAATTATCTGTAATGGAATTTACGATCAATTATATTATTCTGAGTGTCTAGAAACATTTTTTGTCAGCTCAAGCCCATTACACCAAAAAAAGACTTCATATTTACATTGTATTGCTACTTACGGCGTCTTTGGCATGAAGGTTGACAATATGTATGATGATTTTCCTAAATCCGTTTGAAACAATTAATTTGTTCCCTTCGATACCAGCAACCCCATGGCCTAATCTTACCCAGCAACTTGCATTCCGATGCCCATACATGTTCTTTAAACCTTAAATAGTTGGACAACAGTAGCGAGGTTCAGTTCGATGACAGTGGTTCCCATCAGACGACTCCGGAGTAGAATCTTATGGGTCTTCCTTGCGGCGTGATTGGCCATTGCTTTCGGCCATAAATAAAACATTGCCTAAAACTGTCCAGCAACGCAGCAATATTCCACTTAGATTTTTTTTTGCCCATCCACCGCCCCGCCGTACCTGAGGGAGACCCCATACCGGCGGCCTCGGCCTCTAGACTGACTTATTTTCTTGTATGGGGGAAAATGGAAGCATAACGCCTTCCTTATGCCTCTCTCTAAACGAGGGGCACGAGGAGGTTAGGGGTATATATATTTTTCCTCTCTGTATTACTTAAATTGACCTAATGTAATATGTCTCCCCCTTGCTGGTTACTCCTTTTCGCACAGTAATATCATACAATCATTACATAAAATTAAAATTATAAAAACTATATAAAATTACAAAACAATATAAATATACTAATTTAAGCAATAAAGAACAATCACAGTTTGAGGTACTATATAACAATGTTAACTTATTTTTAAAGAAGTAACCAGCCCGGAATTATCTGTACTAAGGTTATACACTTAAATATATCACAGTTTAATCACAAGTGGTTTAGAAAGTTTTTTTTTCAGGTACTTGGTTTACTACCCGCTAGGATGCTCTGTGTAAGCAGTTTGAACACATGATACGTTTGCTCGCTTTTCACAAGTTCCTTTAATTCTGGAGGCCATATATTCTGAAAACTGTTTCGCAGGTCCTGACGAAGTTGTACAAAGCTTGGGCAGAAGAATAGCTTGTGTCGTGCGTCTTCACGAACATTGTATAACTGACAGTTTGGGGTATTAGCTCTCTTGAATTTGTGCAGATAAACTGCAAAGTTTCCTTGCCCCGTAAGCATTTGTGTGGACCAAAAATCTGGTTGCACCCAACTCTGCTTAGTCCTGGTAGCAATCCCTTCTTCAGCTCTCGCTTTGCATTATGGACTTTTACGACCAAGTCAATAGGTGTTGCTATCATTAACACTTGGAGAGCGTGAGTGGACGACATTCTGTACCCCTTCGATATCCTCAGTAAAGCAATTCGCTGGGTTTGTTCTATTACCTGTTTGGTTTTACCTTGCAGTTTTCTTCCCCAGGATGCTGGTCCATACGTTGCTATAGGGATATATACGCTCTTATAGATAGTTGACAGTGCCTTTGAGCTGAGCCCCCATGTTGATTTGGCTATACTGCTTAATTTTGCAAAGGTACAGCGTGTGGATTCCCGGATTTTTAGAGCGTGTGGAAAAGAGTTCAATCTCTCTCCTATAACAACGCCAAGGTATTTGATTTCATGGCTTGGTTTGATGTTTTTATCGTCTATTTTCACTTTAAGGGGGGTGCCCATTGTCACTTTCAATACGAGTATATCATATTTGTCAGGAGCTACCTTTAGGTTTTTTGTTTGGCACCAATTGACTATAAACGCGGCTGCTCTTTCTGTTTTTTCTAAGACCTCTTTCCTTGTATTGCCTGCTATTATTATAACCAGGTCATCAACAAAGGCTACAAACTTGATGCCCGTCTCTTCTAGCTATTTGCAAGAGGTTGTTGAAAAAGATGTTCCAAAATAGAGGGCCCAGAACGGATCCTTGAGGGCAACCTTTGGTGACTTTCTGAATAGTTTTGGTGTGCNTTTTTGGCGTTATGAACTATGCATATTAGCCATGTGACAAATTCGTATATATGTGTGTTCAAATTTGGGGGGTTATTGGGAAAAAAGGGCCAGGGGCAACGGTGGAAATCGAACCCACGACCGCGGCGTGAGAGTCTCTCATGCTAACCACTCGGCTACCGCGGTCCCCGGCTACAAACTTGATGCCCGTCTCTTTTAGTTGTTGAAGGAGATTGTTGAAAAAGATGTTCCAAAATAGAGGGCCCAGAACGGATCCTTGTGGGCATTCCACTTAGATTTGTAAGATTTTCGTTTCATTCGACATTCTCCAACCTTTTTTTTCCAGTAATAATTAGATTATGCGGTGGAATCATTCCTGGATTTTAAGTGTATTCAAATCAGTGAATTGGAAACGTAAAGTGTCAGAGATCAAGTACTCAAGTGTTTTGGCTTATATCTACAGGGAAGATAGTTCACAGTGGATATTAAAATTGGCGATAGCTCCGAAAGTTCGGTTCTCATGAATGGGAGTGCATCATGGGAATATACCAGGCCCACTATTGTTTCTGCTTTAAGTTAACGTCCTGCCGTTCTACCTTTCTGCTCCAGATTGTTTCTAATATAACTCATGACTCTAACTTCGTTGTTCGAGCTAATTCTCTTTACGCTACTTTACGTCGATAAACTAAAATATTTGATGGAAGATACGGAAGAAGATAAGATAGATAGATTTTGTTACCAATTCAGGAGAATGTAAGGCACCATGAAGTCGATGATTACCTGAATATTCTGAAATGGATTGTGTGGGCAACCACGGAGTTGTACTGGGAAAGGTTCAGGTACATCTGAGCTATCATCAGAGAGAAACCTACAAGTCATTAAACAATGAAAAAAGACTGACCTAAAATTAAGATGAAAATAGAGCTTAGCTTAAAGAAAAACCGGTTTGAATTATTTTATCGGAGGTTGCGTAGTTTTTGAGAAAACCAGACGGGGGACACTAGAGGTTGACACTGCACAAACGCATGTATCTCTACTTTCACTTGTCGTACGGTGCTGATAGTTTTTATTTAAAACTTACTTTTTAATGTATTTTCTAAGAGTTCTTCCTTGCACATAATATCCATTTAAAAGAATTGAACCACCTAGGAAAACCCGGAAAGAGTAAAATTTTATATAGTTTTCCGATTAATAGATATTTTTTGCGATAATATTTTTTTCAAATTTTTTATAGCTTCTTTTAAATTGAAACTATCGGTCTGAAGAAGGAAAGAAGTGGTTTCCACCTGAGCTATATTACCGTCGCAGCGAAACCACCGACTTTTAGTTTACGCCTCTCCCGACAGATGAAGTCTATGCCGACCTGATGCTAGAGCGTAGCACAATTCAATCCCGACACAAAGGAGTGCTTGTTTGAAATCTTAATTTTTATTCAAATGTATTTGTTATACAATTTACCCAATGACGAAATAAAACATTATAATAATTTTAATGTCAATTCAACTAACAAAAAGTTGAGAAATAAAAATTAAAAAGTTTCAAGCATGTTTAACACGGGAACCGTCGTTGGCAGTTTTTCTAAGAGATGGCAGCAGCCGGATGAACACTGATAAACACACCGGTCGTATGACCAAATTTTGAAATATCAGCCCTCGGTCAAATAAAAAAAATAGGTTTTTGTTAAATAAAATTAACCCCAGAAACTTAAAACTATCTCATACTTTAATGATTTACTTTTTGCAACAGTGATCTCTTTTTATATTTCGTAACAATCTAATGGGATAATTTATACAAATATTAACAAAACAACAAACACATATCCTTAAACCGTATTTCATTCGAGTTATTTACAGCTATGCAGCACAGTTGTAATTTTTTTCCTTACTAGGATATATCCAAAATGTAATTTTTATGGATCCCATGTCAATATACACAATGAGGGGGTAGCTTTGTGACTTAGTAGCTTACATACCGGGCCTACTACTGATATCACAAAAAAAAATCGCAGAATACAACAAAGGCGCGATATTGTGCCAAAGATTTTCGATCCTGACAGAAAAGTACGATATCCCCGACAAAGACCCTCCCTCAATAGTGGACCCCAGGTTTATTTAACATTTAATGCACTAAGTTAGCTTTCGACTGTATATGTAGTCTTTCTCAAGGCGCTACAAAGACAATAACAATTAACAATACAGTAATTCAAAAAGACATTTCGGGCTTACAAAAACAATGTCCTAAGTCTATAAATACGAACATACGAAAATCACGTTACAAGTAAAACGATGGATGCAAATAAAACAAAACCTTGCTATTTAACTTGACCACAAACCCGATAACTGAGAGCATTGAGCAGGTTGATAATCTACATCGCTGCATTTAACGTTTAAGCTCCCAGGGCTTTTTAGGCTTCAGGAAATTTGTGGCTTCCAGTCGGTTTTATCCCACTTTCCACCACACCCCTGAGATATAGAGGAGGGCAGTCTATATCCGGCTCGGGTTGGCCAGCTAAGGTGCAATTTTATTGCAAACCACGACCACGAGGTCCTACCTCAATTGGACGTAATTGGAATACACTAGCACACTACTATTTCAGTATTATTTTAACTGACAGACCACTCGGGAGCCAAAACCCTCTGTTCTCACCCTTTGATCGAGGCGTAAGGTTCAGTACCCCAGGAAGCCCGACTAAAATGGAGGAGAAGGGAAGGTTAAAAAACGCAAGGAAATTGCTTCCATGAATGCTACCCCCAAAATACATCTATTTGACGAACAAATTTAAGCTGTGCTGGAAAATAAGGTGTGCAAGCCTAAAAAAATATAACAACGTGCCTAGCTGGATCTTGAACTTGAGCTCAGAGACGTTAAACTTAAAATCCCAAAATTATGATGAAGCATTTTATTAGGTTTCGTGGTCCGCTTGACCAAATTAATTCTTTTCAATTAATTAAGGTTTTGGTTGAGATAAAAAAGTCAGTGTCACAAGCGGGATTCGAACACACGACCTTCGGCTCAATACGCCGCTGCTCTTCCACTTGAGCTATCGTGACTTCGATCCACTCGGGCACCACCTCCCCGGCAAAAAGGAGGGAAAATTTAAAAAAAAGGTGGGGTTGAGATGGGAAGTTAGTGTCCGAGTGGAAAGAAGTCAGCTATCGTGAGCCGAAGGTCGTGGCTTCGAATCCCGCTTGTGACACTGACGTTTTTATCTCAATCAAAACCTTAATTAATTAAAAAGAATTATGATGAAGATAAAGATATAGTGGATGGACGCCCATTGTGTCCATTCCTTAAGCAATAAATACTACTTGGAAGAAGTAGTTAGGCTGGAGAATCGTTACTTGAAATACCGAGTTATGCAGCTCGTGTACGAGAGTTGTCGTGAATGCGGGCAACATAATGTTTGTTAGCCAAATTTTTAAACATGTTAGACCTCGATACCGAGCATAACAACCTACAATAAATAAACTTGGCGTGCAAGACGTGCAACAACCTTCCGAAAAAATCCGAGGTGGAATTCGTATATGAAAGAAAAAAAGAAAGAAATCTCGTATAATATGTTCTGGGAGACGTTTCCCTGAAGAGAAACGACATAATTTTTTTTGTTACAATAAGGTTTTACATTTAAAACTATGCTTGCCTTTTTTTTCAATTCTATTTAAGTAGCAATAATTAACTAAAAATAAAAAAGGTAACTTAAAAAACTAAAATAAAACCAATCTCTGTGTACATTGCACATAATTTCAATTCATTACAAATCATAAATAATGTTTACAAAATATATATAAATAAATAAAAGCAACTGTTATGTAATAGAAATTTAACAAAATAACTCTTAAAAAAAACTTTAAACATCTCCTATATTAGTGAACAGAGTAAAAAGTGTAAGCTTAAAGGAAAAAATCTTGGAAAAGATTTGAAGATTTTTAAAATTAGCTGAGGGATTTTGCCTTTTTGAAATGTATGAGCAATTAGTTATACTTTTTGCAGCCTGTAGTGAGGAAAGGATTTAGAAAAAGGAAAGAGTAAAAAAAATGAAAAAGTTATGAAAAATACTGTTGTTTTCTTCATTTCATAAAATTCACAAAATGTTTTTGAATGCAATAATGTTGTAAATTTTTTTTAAAGCAGAAAATATTAATTAAGACAAAGTACACTATGTGTATTTTGTAATGGTTTTCAGTGATATTTTTTTGTAGTGTGGGCGTTGAATGCAATTAACAATCGTTTTTTAAGGTTTTTAGCCAAGGTTGGGGAATTGACCCAGAATCGTTCAAAATAAAATGTAAAACAAAAATAAAATGACGATGACCATTTCGAAACAATTCTGAAGAGGTCGCACTGGACCAAGAACAGTGGTAAAAAAAGAAACCATTAATTTTATTTTATAGAATTGAAAGTTCAAAATATTTGAGCTGGTTTTTGATGACGCATTTAGTCTTATCATCATTAATGTTTAGATTATTATAACCAGCCCATTCAACAATCTTCTCAATGTTAATAATTTTAATAAAATTTTCGATGTCAGACTTTCAACAGTGCATTTATATTCATAGGTCATTCAGGAGGTCATCAGCAAAAGTTATATAGTTGCAAGACGTTATTTTTTCATAAAGTCAAAATCATGCCAAGAATGTATGACATTTCGGCCCACCTTCACGAATGTACATAAAAACAAATTTTATCATATGCTTTCTTGCAAAACTATGTACATCATCAACTGGAAAATGGAGTCGCTAAACTTAAAGATTTCCTATGACACAAGCCTTGATGTATTTCAGTTTGAAAGATTGAGCTGTTTTTAATTACTTTCCTAATGAGTTCAATTGCTCATATTTTGGGCTCGTACAGATCAGACCCGCCATTTGAATTAATGAAGAATCGCACAAACGCAAAGAGAAGGGTGCCATCATTGTCTGCCTTCATCTTAGGGTTTGGCGTTTAAAGAGGTCAAACAAACAAACAAAGAAATCATCGTAATATTAGACAACCTAGCAGCCCTAACAGCATTTGCACATGTGAAAAGGTCACATCTAAAATAACAGATGCATCCAGAACGTCCAGAAATAAAAATCGGACATTTTCTATGCCAGGGCACAAAGGAATTTTGGTTAGTAAACAAGCAAACCAACTGGCCATATCCGCAGACCCTATAATTTTGAAAACAAGATGAAACATAAACTCCTCCATTTCAGAATAGGTTCGTACAAAATAAAATGAGAAATGGGCTAAGTCCAGAGGTGCAGATATAGTATACTAAAAGAGCCCTCACCAGAACCGGCAAACAGACACGGTAAAGCTAAGGGGAGACAGAGCAATACACTGGTCTCTAGCATCTGAGAAAAACTCTACACAACATAGTTATATTCAATGATGGCCGCAGTTGTAGGTTATATAAGCAGGAATGCGGGTTTCCCATAGTATTTCAGTATTTACTGGAATACAGTTTTATCAATGCGAAGATGATATAACAAACCAAGAAGACCCGGGAAAAAGAATTGGATTAATGGCACTCAACTACTACTAAAAGAAGGATCGAGTTAACTGAACTGAACTGAGGTACAGGGAGAAGCACAGTATTGCAAAACGCTGAAGAGCTTGATGAATACAAAACCCCTGATCATCATCATCAAGGTAAATATCCCAGTGGTTGGATATGATTTACGATTGATGATGAGCTGTAATTGTGTAGAAACAGTTCGCAGGATAATTAATTTGTACATACCTGAGGTCTGTGGGTAAATAGAAAAATTGGGCAAACTTAGGTTTCATAGTAAACTATATTTTGGGGGCGGTTGACTGTATACAGAAAAGGCGCAGCAATTTTCGGCAGATTCGACCTGGTGAAAACCCCAAATTTGATCAGTGTAACTAAGCAAAAGTTGCCATAAAGCTTTGTGAGTGTTTTTAGAAGACAAAGACTCAAATCCTGAGATATGAATATTCTGGCCAAAATTCAGTTCACCTCAAACTTTGCCACAGAGACTTTCTGCATGAAGTGGTTATCGAGAGATAATTGCGTGGTTAATAAAAACAGCCAAGTGTTTAAATTCTTTTAAAACCTCCGCTGGCTGACCCTTGACGAACCATTTTCGCTTTGAGATCAACCTACCACCATGGTTGACCATGAAGTTTTTTCATTCAAAATTGCTCTGATGGACGTTGCTTTTTCGAGAGATAGGCTATTCCGTTAGAAATAACACATTATTGCCATTCATATTTTGCCTTTATGAGACAGTCCCCCACTGTAATATCCAAATGAAGAGCTAGATCGGCTATGAACAAGAAAAACAGAAAAGGACTTAGAAGCTATCCTTCGACTCCCTTGCTGTGAGAGATGAGCGTATTGTAATACATAATATATCCCCTTAACAACACAAACCGAACACCATAAGAACTTTTTAGGATATAAACAAATTTGGTGGATATCCCATGGTCGAGGCACTAAAGTTAGTGAAAAATTTTTTTTAGATTAAGTAGTTTCGTATCGTAGTTTTAAATGTTTTTAATTTTTAACTGTAAATAAAGTTTCTAAAACTAGTCCAAGATGACTAGTAAAGATCACCGATGGCTCATCATGAATACTTCGGATTTGTAGGTTGGCAGGACCGGAATCCAGAAACGGTGGCCGGGCCGATGGGTTGATGGGATTGAGAGATCTCTCCCCTCGGGGCTTTCAATTCATTCATAATTATTCCAGGACCAACCATTCCGTGGGACTTCAGGTGGCGATTAATTGTCCACTGATTTCCCGTCAATTTCCTCGCCAATCGGTAAAGGAAATTGTTACTGTTGAAGGCGTGTCGAGTTTACACAAACGATTTTTTGTAATAATAAAAAATGTATTTTAATATCTTTCAAATAATTAATCTTTATGTAAAGTATTGGTCGAAATAAAAAAGTCAGTGTCACGAACGGGATTCGAACCCACGATCTTCGGCTAAATACGCGGCTGCTCTACCTCTTGAGCTATCGTGACTTCGATCCACTCGGACACCAACTTCCCATCTCAACTCAACTTTCGATTTTTCCCTCCTTTTTGCCATTTTTCAAATGTCGTGTAATCAGGATTCGATTCTCGGCGACAAAAGAAATGGCCACGGAGAGCTTTAGTGAAGATATACTTCATTTTACTTATTAAATCCATTAGAGTTCGTGGATTTAGAAGTATCCATCCGATTGACCAAATAAATGTTTCAATTAATTAACCTTTATGTAAGGTATTGGTTGAGATAAAAACGATTGCTCAAGTGGAAAGAAGTTATTTGGTCAATCGGATCACGAAATCTGATGGTATTTTAATATATTTATACTTACATGGGGATGACGGATTTTTGGAAAAACGTAAGAATCAAACAGTAGCTGAGGAATTCAACCTATTTATTGATATACCATGGCTGCATATTTTGTGACGGCGCGAAGTAGCAAAGTAGATTTATATATTTTTTAAACAATCCTAAATACATTTGAGTGGAATAATTTTTTTAAAACTGAAAAAGTTCATTCCTCAATAACTGGTGCCTTGAAAAACTAGGCATAGTTTTTCCGTTAAATTTACCATTTCTATTTTCAAATTAATCTATTTGACTATCAAATGACCTTTTTAACTTCAAATTGTTACTTTGTAATGTGATATTAAACTTTTATTAATAAAAAATTGAACGTTTTAACTTAAAATTAACCATTTTAATTTCACATTAATAATTTTTAATTTCAAATTTTCCCTTCTTGATTTCAAATTAACCTTTTTTATTTTCAAATTAACTATTAAAAAAACTTAGGAGATACATAGGTACAAAATGTAAACACGTGAAGTAAAATTTCTATATATTTCCAATTTTTAAAATAAATAATTGGGCTCCTTGAGGACCATATGAACATTAATTACAATTAAAAAAATAAATAAATATAAAAGAATGTCAATATAAAATTACTACACTATTGCTGTTTGTATGGAAAAGTATTATTGCGCATTAAGTTTCCAAAAATGAAACGAAACAGAAAAGGGGAGGCTCGTGCCCCCCAAATTGATATCTGCAATAAATGGCTTTGGTGGAATGGTTGTGAGTTGCTTAAAAAACACCTAAAAACAACTTAAAATAAATCAACAACCAGGAATGAGGAAGAGAAGAACAAACATATAAAACGGGATATAATGATTTATTAATTAATTGCAGGTTCATCAAATCGCAGACTACAGCTTTTTCCCGTCAAAATAATCTTTTTTGATTCCAAATTTATCCTTTTAACTTCAAATTAACTTTTTTAATTTCAAATTAACCTTTCTTTACTTCTAAGTTAGGTAACCTATTTAATACAAATTAAAAACTTAGGAGATGGTATGGAATAGTGTAAACATGCAAATTCCTCTTTATTTGCGATTTTTTTAAAAATATAAAAAATGGGGCTTAGAGAAGGATAAATGAAAATAATTAAAATTTTAAATGAATATATATGCAATTGAATAACAAATCAAAAAAATATCTTAAAAAATGTGTACAAAAAATATATAATAGGTTCATACTACATGAAAATTAATTAAAATTCAAGGTTTTTAAAAATAAATGATGCGCCTTATGATGTGGGTTTTTAAAATTCTTTTTCTTATTTTTCTTCTTCTCTTCTTATATAACAATATCATACAATTTTATTATACATAAAATATATTATTAAAGGTGTGCTGAACTTTATTTTCCTTTGTTATAACTAGCGATGATCTCCATTCCCAAGTATTTTCTTCTGTTTAAAAATCCGTCACCTAAAACAAAATTTTTTATTAGAATTAATATTTTTACAGTTTACATTGTACCAATATGAAAAATTCCTTTGCTTTCTTCTCCAATTAAGAGAAACAATTATATTAAAATTATCTCATAATTTCCATCAGATAATCAAAAATTTTGAAATATAGGATTTTTAGTATTGCTATACATAGGTCCCCACCAGAAATCAAAAGCCCTTTAACTATTACATTCTTTATAGTATCGTTGATATAAATGAAAAATAAAATCGGTCGTCAGGCAGAGCCCTGAGAAACACAGGTCATTAACGAGTTGAATTCGCTCAAAGTATTAAATGCTGTCAACTTGCCATTAATTCTTATGTACTACAAAATACTGTTGTCATAAATAAAAAATAAAAACGTTCCTTATATAGGGCCTTGAGGATCACTATACTCAGTAAAACTAAAGTTGCACAATGCATCACTAACGTAAATAATATTCTTAGATACTCCAAATCTCCCAAGAAACTTCATTAGAGACGTGTCTTTTTTTTTTCTTTTTTTTCTTTTTTTTTTTTTACAAATTTTGTAGTGTTAAAAAATGTGGTGGAGCCTATAACTCAGCCCGCCTTGTATAAAGGGTATCCCGTGAACTGACGTCAATACTTCAGAAGGTTATTCTACTGAAAAATTAAGTTTTTAGCAATTGGTAATAACTGACCTTTGAGAAATTAAGTGCATATGTTTATAGGTCATTAGTAGGAGCAACTTTTCTCCTAACGTTACCTTATGCACATTTGCATATACATATACACTCGATAAAAGAACATTCTGCCCTTAAATTGTTAAAAGATAAAATTTGGTTAATTTGAAAAACAATTCAATATGAATTTAAACAAAAGGAAAACTCTTTAAATTACTATTTAATTTACACATTACGCGAACACCTCCCAGACAAACTAAAAATACAACTTCCGGGAGAATCCTCTCCACAAGAAGAAAAAAATACGATACAGATGTTAATACACTGTCAGGCAAAAATAACTATATATATATATATATATATATATATAAAATAACTAAATAAATAAAAATCTAAACCAAAATTAAACAAATTTTATTTGTCCGTATTTTATTTTTCATTTTTCTTAGTAATTTACTTTTTTTTACTTTTTTAAACAAATACTCAATTTTTAGTTAGAAACGTAGAAAAAGTGAAACTTTGATTAATATATAAAAGTATATACAAATCAAGTTATCTTACAAGTGGGCAGAAATTTTTTAATCCTTTTTAAAAAGATAGTTCCTACTCACTGTAAGTTGTTTTGCAACGATTCGGTTTTCGAGCTTGTATCTCATCATCAAGTTGTAGAACTCCTTCAACCTGATGATGAGCTGTGAATCTGGTGTCCCTCAGAGCCTTGTTTTAGGACCGATTTTATTTTTATTTACATCAACGCTATTTTTAGAACATTAGAATCGTGGACAGGTACACAGCTTTGGACAACTTCTACTCTATTGAGTCTGGTGTCGCTCAGGGTCTTGTCTTAGGACCGATTTTATTTTTTATTTATATAAATGATATTTTTCCAGGATATTAGAATCGAAGGTTCGTTGACAGCGTTTGCTGGTGCTTGAAGTGACTTCAACCCTAATAAGTTTAGTGTCCCTCAGGGCCCTGTATTAGGACCGATTTTATTTTGGATTTAAATCAACGATATTTTTGAGGACGTTAGAATCAAAGGCACATTGACAAAATTCGCTAGTGCTTTGAGCGACTTCAAGCCTATTAAGTCTAGTGTCTTTATACCGATTTTATTTTTTATTTATATCAACGATGTATATTCGCTGACATTAGAATCAAAGTCATGTTGACATCGTTAGTTGGTGCTTGAAGCGACATCAACCCTACTGAGACTGGTGTCCCTCAAGGCCCTGCCTTAGAGCCGATTTTATTTTTTATTTATATCAACGATATTTTTTTAGGATATTAGAATCAAAAACACATCGACAGCGTTTTCTGATGATATTTTCTTTTAATACTCTCGTCAAAATCTTCTGAAATTGAGTCTAAAATCTAAATTTATGTATTCCTAATGTTATTGAAAATCATATAGCTATGTATCATAATTGACCCTATTAATTATTTTAATTAATTATACTTTTACTCTAAGGTCTTGGTTGATATAAAAATAACTAGTATCACGCTCGTGGCACATGCCTTTGAGTTCGGCCTGAAGAAAGCGTTCAGTTCAAAAGCCCCTTTTTCAGAACTATTTTTTAAAATTATTAAATTGGCCTCGTTCGCTGGTATAGTGATGTCCCAAAGGCAAGAACAAGATTTAATGCTAATTTTTAATAATTTTACTACAAATAAACGACCTGAATCCGCCATTATGTATGGATCTAAGGCATTTTTAGACCAATTTTCGGTACGCCACAAAAATTTTAATGCCCCAAGGCGATACGTTCTTATTGAAAAACATGGTCAATTGGCCAAGTGGTACAAAGAAATATTTTGAGTTTTTAGTAAAAACTTTTTACGCAATTATGTCTGAGTCTTAGATTGTAAGACGATTTAAAATAATAAATCACTTGTTTAACCCATTATTTACAATTTTTATTTCTTGCAAAATACAGAAATTCCGAGGGAAGTTGGCACATTTGAACTGCAAATCTTATAAAAATTAAGACTAGGAGTTTATATAATTTTTACATTTGTGCAATAGTAACGACTGTTTCCTTAATATTTTACAAAGAAAGAAACCTAACGGTAGTAAAAGAAAGAGAAGAAAGCGCCAAAGCAAATGGAAGGAGTGGAGCCGGGATGTCGTGGGGGCGCATTAAGAAGAAGGCAGGGTGGGCGCCATATTAAAATAAGAGGTTTCAGCCCATGGGTCGGCGGGGGTGGCACGAGTGGAGTCGGGGGTGGCTCGGCCGAGGGGTTGAGTAGGGTGGCCGACCCCCCAAGGCGTCTTTCTTTCATTTCCTTTTGTCATCCCCCACCAGTCTAAGCGGTGACGTCACAAACATGGCTGCCAACACAAGACGCTATTGATTTTCTTCTTAGTCTCTACCTTCAAGGATCTCCCACTCGGCGTACTTAAGGCGGCCGGACAGGGTGGCGGGTTCGGAGGGGCGAAAGTGCCGCCCCCGCATCCCGCCACTGCACTGCCCTCGCCTCCACCCACGACTCACTTGAAGGAACAATTTACCATTATTTTCAAGACCTTTTTACCCAGATTTCTTCAATATTTTTTCGAAGATAAGAAAATAAAAAAAAGAACCGCTCCACAATGGGGCAAAAATGGCATAAAATCCTAATTTGCAAAAAATTTAAAAAAATTATTGATGTTAATTTTTATTGCAGTATACATTCCAAAGTTTCTTGCCACAACACCCAAAAAGTGGAAACATTTTATTTTACACTTGGAAACACTACAGAGCGTGTATTCTATGGAAATTATGTTCCATAAGTCAGCAATATATATTTGTTTGGGCCAACCAGCTTGAAGTACACAATTCCGCAAGATGTCTTACCTAAAAAGCAAATAAAAATATTAGTGTTATATTTTTAAAAGTTAAATAAATAATACAACTGTTACCATTGATTGCTGGAGCATGGTTGAAGCAGCAACAGTCAATTTATTACCTAGTTTATTTAATATTAAATTTGAGGTCATTCAATATGTCCATATATCAGCGTCATACTCCATCAAAAATAATTTCTTTACAAAAAAATTATTTTAGCTTTGAAACCTGAAAAAGAAATAAAAATTATCTTAATTATTTTGAATATTGATTTTTTTTTTTCAATATTAGTATGTGTACCGCCAACGAACGGTTGAAGCAGCAACAGTCAATTTATTACCTAGTTTATTTAATATTAAATTTGAGTATCAGTCCATATATCCATATATCAGAACATACTCCATCAAAAATGATTTATTTACAAAAATAATTTTAGCCTTGGAACCTGTAAAAAAATGAAGATTATCTTAATTATGTGTGGTTTTTAGTGACCGTTAGCCAATGAATATTTGGAGATCGTGAGGTGCGGTCTGGTGTGACGTAGGTTTTAGAAAAACATTTTTTTTATCGTGCCAACGCTTTGATCTTTATTGAGCCCTGAAGATGATCTCAATAAAGATCGAAACATTGGCATGACAAAGAAAATGTTTTTCTAAAACCTACGTCACACCAGGCCGCACCTCACGATCTCCAAATAATTATCTTAATTATTTTGAATATTGATATTTTTTTTATTTTACATATTATTATATTAATTATCAACCAAGACCTTACGTAAAAAGAATATTTAATTGAAGGAAGTAACTTGGTCAATTGACCACTAAAACGTAAATGAATTGATTAATATATTAAATTAATTAAAATGTTTTTGAACGTGTACCGCCAACGATCGATGTCTGGGTGTGCCACGCCTTGACTCCATACAGGGAGCGGGTAGGAATGCCACCCGATACTAGTATGTGGGTCTCTGTTCCGACTTCTGGAGGGAACAGGACCATTTTTATTGTATATATTTAGTACTGTTAAACATCTTGTTTTGTGTATATTGAGACTGAATGTGTTTATTAATGTGAGTGTTTAGTTTAAGAGGGCCGATGGCGGAATTGACTCGAATGACCTACAAACACTTTTGGGCAACAAGCCATTGTATGTGTAGAGAAAGGTTGCCCGATGTGTTCCACTTAAGTGAACGGTGCCATTCTTCGATTCTATATAGAGAGCGAGTAGGATATTAAAATGAGCACGGAAGCTAATATTTTGGTTCCCTGTTCCAATTCTTACATGAATCAGGGCTGTTTTATTGTATATAGTTTTGTGTACCTATCGAGTGTATACAGGGTGAGTCATTTTTTGACGCACCATTCGTTACAAATTAGTTTTAGTAGGTTGGAAGGAAAATAAACAAAACCAATATTATTAAAACATTATTCAAACACAACGTAAAAATTTAAAAAAATTCTTCACAAATTAATTTGATTAAGGTTTAAGAGTATATTTTTCGGCCGATCATCGTTTTACGATAGACTAGGCTACTTTGTTGCAGCAAATGGAAGTCTGTTCGAACAATTATTATAATGATTTTGAACATTTTTGGTTTGCTAACAAAGGAGATTGTTACATTTATTTAATTTTTTTACTTGACCAGAAAAAATGAGATTGTTACATTAATTTAATTTTTTTTTTACTTTACCAGAAAAAAGGAGATTGTTACATTTGTGTGGTGAGTAGTGACCGTTAATCGATAATTATTCAGAAATCGTGAGATGCGGTCTGGTGTGATGTAGGTTTCAGAAAAACATTTTTTTATCTTTATTGAGATCATCTTCAGGGCCTAGGATTTACAAACATTGTTTACATTTACCGTCTATGTATTTGTTAAATGTTAACAATGTTTGTACATCCCAGGCCCTGAAGATGATCTCAATAAAGATAAAAAAAATGTTTTTCTGAAACCTACATCACACCAGACCGCATCTCACGATTTCTGAATAATTGTTACTTTTATTTAATTTTTTTACTTTAGCAGAAAAAAATACTCTTAAACCTTAATCAAATGTTTAACGCCGTGATAAACGCAAAGAGGAGAAAATACTTAGTCCTGAATTGACTATTTTCTTCCTTATTTTCGTAGCAACATTTTTGGTTCTAATTTTTATTTAATTTTAGTTTTAATTTATTTTGCCGTAACTTATATTCTTTTTTTAAAATACCCAGTAAACAACAAAAAATAAAATGTTTAAAAATTGCAGGTATTTACTAAAAAAGGTGGCCATCGGTCACTTGTTTTGTCTCTTTGTGTCTCTATCTAATTGATGGTCGATTGAATATTGATTAGCCATCGACCTCTTACACTACACATTCACGCCAATATACAGGGTGAGTCATTTTTTGACGCACCATTGGAAAATCAAGTGGGTGCGTTTAAATCTGACTCGAACCAGTGGTAGGCCTTCTCGCACGTAGTCCAGCTCTGAAAGAAAGTTTTCGAACTGCAATGCGTAAACTGACATTAACATTCGAAACAATAAACATGTACAATAAGAAATTAACAATAAAATGTACAATGGAAATGTACAATTAAAACAATGTTGCGTTTATTCGATATAGCATCGATTTTATGAGGTTTTGGTGGAATATTTTCATACTCATCCTACAGCGCCATTCTTAATTCCTCCAAATTATGTGGCATCATTGGACGACTTTTTACCCTTTTTGACGAATCGTCCCAAAGGTGTGCCATGCTGGCCACTCCAAATATTGAATTGAAGCCCGTTCCAAGTAGTCACCGACGATACTAGCTGTGTGGGGCTTTACACTGTCATGCATGAAAATAAAACAGTCGCCAATTTGTGGCATATAAGGAATTCTATTGATGACACTTCTTCAATGTATCGCGCAGTTGTGAGGGAACCCTCGATGAAGATCAAGTTTGTGGGACCTTCCATAGAAATGCCTGCTAAACCATAACATCACCACCTGCATAGCTTCACCGGAGTGAAAATGTTGAGGGAATGAATCGCTCTCTTGTTCTTCTCCAAACCCTCTCTCGGCCGTCTGAAGACCTGAGACAAAACTGAATCATCCGGAAACAAGATTTCAGTCCATCTTCCTGAGGCCAATTGATGTGGAATGTTCTGTGCCTTGTTAGAAGGTAGGCTTTCTCGCACGTAATCCATCTTCTGAAAGTCTTCGAACTACAGTGCGTAAACTGACACATTCGAAACAATAAACATGTACAATAAAAGAATTTACATTAAAATGTACAATTAAAACAATAAAAATTAGAAATAGTACAACTTAAAAAACTCAAACCACTGGACCGTTAGAAAGAATTTTTTACAGAAAACTGGGGGATTTTATATGTGTTTTATTTACCTCTAGTCTTTTAAAATGGACCAAATGTTGTTGGCCATAATTAATGGAAGATTGTCTAAGAACAGAGAAAGCAGTGATCAAGTACTCCATCACCCTTACTGAGTGAATGGCTTGTAATTTGGAAAGAAGTATTTGAGAGGAAGTAAGAGTGAGTAGTTTTGGATATAGAAACTGATTGCGTTGGAAGCAGAAATGACCTAGCAGTTGATAGCACTTGGAGCCTTCCCGGTGGCGGAGACCGAACCACATCGAGGTCTGACCACGGCCGGACTACCGAAGGGGTGGGTGATTCTCGAAAGTTGCCGGTAATTTATTGTAAATTACTGTGTGGTGATTAGTGACAGTTAGTCTATGATTATTTGGAAATCGTGAGTTGGGGTCTGGTGTGACGTAGATTTCAGAAAAACATTTTCTTTATCGTGCCAACGTTTCTATCTTTGTTGAGATCATCTTCAGGGCCTGGGATTTACAAACATTGTTTAAATTTAACAAATACATGTAAGACGTGGAAAAAAGTGAATGTATACAATGCAAAAAAAATTATATTCAATCAAAGTAAAATGAGTGAGTAGAAATACTTTGATTGAACATAAAAAATATTTGTACCACATGTATTTGTTGAATTTAAACAATGTTTGTAAATCCCAGGCCCTGAAGATGATCTCGAAACGTTGGCAAGATAAAGAAAATGTTTTTCTGAAACTACGTCACACCAGGCTGCATCTCACGAATACCAAATAATCATTGTAAATTAAACAGAAACATGAATTGGCTATTTATGCATTTTTTCTAGTTACTTAGTAAGTTCAGTTGATTCCATTTTCCAACCAAAATTGCAATTATTTTCCCCCCAGATTTTAATTGAGCAGTTGATTCGCCTTGGAAGATAATATGGAGTGGCAGTTTCTTCTTCATTGGATAAACTATTAGGTCAAGGTGGAATATTTGTTGTGCTATTGTCTTCTCAGATAACAATGACTGGCGTAGTATAATAGTTGTATCACTTCCCTGTGTTTTACCCTGTAAGAATGCGTTTACCAATTTTGCTGAGGTTCTTGAACCATGGATTTGCTATATCTCGTGTACTAGAGTTGGTCTCTTTCTCCATTTATTTTGTATGGACCTATTCTGAAATGACAGCGTCTATGTTCGATCTGTGTTATCTGAATTATGGGCTCGGGAAGTACACTAGGAAGCCGTGGTTTGGAATTCCCTAAGCACTGTAGCCTTTCGCCTTATTGTACTTTTCATTGTTTCTTAGTTCTATCTTTTTTTAATATGTAGTGGATCTTTGATAGCTATAGCAATTGTTTTGCCCTGGTCTTCTTAATATACTAGATTACGGCTACATTGATCGGTTACTTCATATTCGAAAATATGGTTGGCAGATTCTTCCTGCTAATCGCATAACCCATAAGGTCATCGTGGAATATACACATGTTGTGCTTTCTAAGTCAGTGCCCTGTATGTCATATCACTCCCTTGAGTATCCAGTCCAATTTTAACTGTGCTTTCTAGTTGTGACGAGGGTTCTTTAATCAATCTGGCACCTCTGGAATTCGTCATGGACCGATTCTGTGTAGGGGTTTGTTTGAACTTGTTATCCCAAGGCACTGCACCTGTATAAAGTCAGGCGATGGTGCTTTGAGTAAAACGGCGGCACTTCGATACGAGACGTGAAAATAAAATGGGATGAGTTTTTGCCTCAAAACCAAAGTAGTAACGGAATCAAATGTAGATGGCAGAAAAATGAATGAAAACAGGATAGTTTATAGAAAAGGACTTTTATAACAAGCATAATTTAGCTAACAATAGTTTACTGATTTAAAACAAATGTTTTGAGTTGGAAAGTTATTTCTGAAAATTACTTTAATGGGGAAAAATGTCGAAACCATGTTTAATACTTAATTAGAACTTGTTAGATAGGCTTTTTCGAACCTTGAAATTGGTTAAATCAAGTAGACAGGCTAGCCGCTAGTTAAAAAGTTAATGGCTTAACATACCCGACCTTTAGGCATATTGTGCTTTCTATCGGAAAGTTCAATAATCAACATCACCTTAGCGTGTAAGTTGATTTCCCCAAAAATTAGCCTCCCGATGGGTTGGTCTAATCAGGCCTAAACTAATTAGAGTTTAGAGGCCGATCGAAGCTAGGCCTCGTCTTCAAACTAAACTCCCTGGCCTTCATCACTCCCTCTATAATAACATCAGCCTCATCTCCTTCCACTGCACCATCCCAACTAATTTGCATCGGTTTTCATTTTAGAAGGAGGGGGGCTGAATTTGAACTTCAGAACGTAAACCGTCGATATCGACCCACGTCTCCTCCTGAAACAAAGCAACGTAGTTGTTAATATTTCATGCTCAAGTTAGATTCCAACGTTTCACACTTTGTTATTAATTTATTCAATGTAAGTAGGCGGTATTAAAATAAAGCCGATTATCGACGCATCCTTTTGTCATAAAACTCCCTTCTGCTGTAAACGTTTTATATAATTAAAAATTTAAGTCTTACTGAGATGTAGAATTACACTACTAAAGAAGACTTACTGTATTGTTTGACCAACAGAACTTACCATTTTTTATTAATTAAAAATAAAACTGACCTAATGACAAATGTTATATTATTTTCTTTCTATTTATGGCGATGCTTAATAATTTACAATTTAAAAATAATAAACTTCTGCGTGATATTAAATCCGTACTTTTTTATCCATGGTACACTAATGGCCTCGCTCAACAATTCTACTGAGTGAGGATCACCAATTTTAATCTACATTTATTTGGTACTATGTCGAAAAATATTAGATACCTGTCTGAGCGTTCTTGCCCTAGTAACCGAGAATTTTTTAAAAACTAGTTAACATAACTTTAAAAAAAAATTTCCACCTTTCATTTGCATATTCTTCAAGGTTATTATATATATATATATATTAAATCATTTGTTTATTTTGTTTACGTGTTACAAAAATAATATGGATGAATGTATTTAACAAGTTACAGTTCGTGGTCCGATTGACCAATTAACACTTTTCAATTAATTAATATTTATGAAAGGTATTGGTTGAGATAAAAAAGTCAGTGTCTCGAACGGGATTCGAACCCACGACCTTCGGCTAAATACGCCGCTACTCTACCACATGAGCTATCGTGACTTCGACCCGCTCAGACACCAACTTCCCACCTGAACCTCATTCGAATCCCGCTCGTGACACTGATTTTTTTATCTCAACCAATAGCTTTCATAAATATTATTATTATTTTATTTTTTTTATTGGCCTTATGATCTTTGCATATTAGCCATGACGAATTCTTATATATGTTGTTCAAATTGGGGGTTATCGGGAAAAAAGGGCCAGAGGCGACGGTGGGGATCGAACCCACGACCGCGGCGTGAGAGTCTCTCATGCTAACCACTCGGCTACCGCGGTCCCCCCTCATAAATATTAATTAATTGAAAAAAGTATTTAACAAGATTATATACATAAAAGTTACAGAAACAAAAAGATGCTTTGAATAAACTAGGTAAAAAAATGTGTAGGTATTTTTTGAGTCTAATTTGTCTTTGTTTAAATTTTTTGTTTTTGTTAAACATCAATTCCGTCTGGTTTTTAAAAATGAAATTCATTACTTATTTAAACATTTATTTGGTCGTTTAGGGGTCAACATCTACAATTTTAAAAGACATACGTATAACAAAGGATATTAGTATTTCACATCATTTTATGATGAAAGTTAGCTTACATTTTTTAATTTAATTTTTTTTTTACCATTTGGCGTCTGTATTTTAAGTTTATTTAAGTTGTTTTGAATTTATTTCAAGTTATGTATATATCAGTAAATTTGGCTTTTTACGTAGAATTAGACTGTAATAAGCAGGATTGTATTAAATGAGGCAAGGGATATAAAAAATTACAAAAACCAAAAAACAAATCCTTTAATGTGAGTTAATATTTTTTTAAAAATTGAAATAACCAATTCGGATTCGTTTTGAGCACCCATTAAAACCCGAAAATACGAATTTTTACAGTAAAGACAAAGTGGACATTTTTGGATTGTTATATGGTATAAAAGAAAAAAAACCGTTTTCCAATGGTTCTAATATCGTGGACATCGGATAAAATTTGGTTGTTATGAATTTTTAAATTGGAACATCGAACAGTGATGGATCAAAAATTGCTCCTGCTGATCCAATTGAAAAGTGTTTTTTTCCCCTATAAATATTTGTATTTAAGGGTTTTAATCGGTGCACAAAACGAATCCAAATCTTTAATTTCAATTTTTTTTAAACTTACATTATTGGAATCGTCCTTTGGGTTTTTTTAACTTGTTATATGTCTTACCTCATTTAATACGATTCTATTTTTTACAGCCTAATCCTTCGTAAAAACTCAAATATATTGGTATACAAGAAAGATAATGAATTAAAATAAAAAAAGATCTCATTAAATACAATTCTGAATATTAGTTTTGTAACCTAGGTAAATAACAAAACGACTGATAAATAATAACTTTGAAATACACGCAAATTAAAGGAATAAAACAAAAATGGTAATAACAGTTAAATGACTCCACGTATCCACAATAAATGTTGTAGGGTTTTATAACTAAATGTCTTTTACTTGTTTATTAGTGCAAACCTTACGTAAAACGAAACCTGTGTTGGTATAGTCAGAAAGAAGAAACATTCTGATTTACGAAGGTTAACTCCATTATATTTCGTGGTCCGAGTGACCAAATAACTTTTTGTGTCTGGTGTTCCACTTAAAAATGCCTAACTCCACTAGATTTTATACAAATACAACGTTATTACAACCTTTCAATTAATTAATTTTTATGTAAGGTATTGGTTGAAATAAAAAAGTTAGTGTCACGATCAAAGGTCGTGGGTTCGAATCGCCTGTGACACTAACTGTTTCATTTCAACCAATACCTTACATAAAGATTATTTTATTGAAAGGTTGTAATAACGTTGTATTTGTATAAAGTCTAGAGGGGTTAGGCTTTTTTAAGTGGAACACCGGACATCGGGGAAAAATAAATCTCCCCCGGCTGTAAGGCTGAAAGATTTTGACTGTACATTTTTTCTATACAATAAAAATTTATATTTAAGAGTTTAACAAGTATCTACATTGCGTTTTTCAGAAAGGCATTTTCTTTTGCCTACGCTACTCGTATATTCGTTTTTGTAACTGTTTATATATCTAAACTTATTTATTAAAAATACTTCATACTACTGTATTAAAATCGTCTGATATATATAATTATCTTGTAATACCCAAATTCATATGCTCAACGAAGCTTACTTTTAAAGGCCAGAAAATCTATGTCTTGATAACATACGTTCAAAGAAGAAAAATTAATCTTTCTAAGTTATAATAACCCTGTATTTGTATTAAACCCATGAACACATTTTTTTAGGAAAAGAAAAAAAAGTTTCTATAAAATTATTCGCCTCCAAAAGTTTCCAATTTTTTTAACGTAGTAAAAAGGTGTTAGCTTTACTTCACCTATCCACAAAAATCTTTACAAGCGTTTATTACACATATTAGGGGTATTGACGATGTTTGTAAGATAACTCGAATAGAGAAATGTCCAGTAAGATCATGACCACCCCCATCTTTTCGTAGCATGTTAAACGTTAATTTTTCCGTTATGTTGCACGAGGCGATTGGTAGAACGAAGAATAAAGCTGTAACAGTCCTTGAAGGCTTGTTGTTGTTTGTTTTGGTTTTCTTTTTGTTAAATTGTAAGATGCCAGAAGTTAATAAAAAAGTGTGTGGTGATTAGTGGCCGTTAATCGATATTTATTTAGAAATCGTGAGATGCGGTCTGGTGTGATGTAGGTTTCAGAAAAACATTTTCTTTATCGTGCCAACGTTTCGATCTTTATTGAGATCATCTTCAGGGCCTGGGATTTACAAAAATTGTTTACATATAACAAACCACATCCAAAATGTAATTGTTATATGTAAACAATGTTTGTAAATTCCAGGCCCTGAAGATGATCTCAGTAAAGATCGAAGCGTTGGCACGATAAAGAAAATGTTTTTCTGAAACCTACATCACACCAGACCGCATCTCACGATTTCTAAATAGGTATTAATAACAAAGGAAAATTAATCAACTCTTTCATTCAAAATGCTACCTATGCACTAGAAAAGTAATAGCAAATGACACGCCTCAATTCTTGCCAACATACCTAACATATATCCTAACGTCTAACAGCCACAACTTTATAGGATAGAAGAAGTATCTATTATGTACGAATGAGAGTGTAAGGACAGGTCAGAAATTGACAAAAGAAATATATTGTTCTGATTTAATTAATGCGTATTTAAGAATAAAAATATATGAAAACAAAAAACAGCTGTTAAATTCATGGCTGCTATGTTGGTTACCTACGACCTAATGGATAGCAATGTGACTACATTTTCGACCCTAACATTAGCCCTGGCCTGTTAAATCGAGCAGTGTTAACTAGCCGATACAAGTCTATGTCATCATTTTTCTCGATCTAGCACGACCTAACAGAGTTAGCAGTGTTAACACAAAGGTCATGAATACCCCTATTATGTTATATCAACATTACCTCCGGAATTAAAATTGAAGATTCGATATAAAACTAAAATATTGAGAGGTTTTTATTGATTTTATCTTTAATTTGCTCAGTTGTCATCTTAAATAAACTAAGGCAGAACACCCAACTTGTGATACCGTGGATATTAGGAAAAAAATCCAAGGGAGTTATGAACTTTTAAGTGGAACACCGTAAGATGAAGGAAAAATAGGATCCCCGATCTTCCCTTATTCTGTCTAAAAATAAATAAATGCGTTGTATACGATTTCACTCAGATCACAATTACACAAGCTAACTATAGAAATACATAATTGATCTATTTATTTAGTAGGATTTTGCTCACACAGTTGTTACCCCAGCTTCCAGGAAATTATCCGAAGGACTAACGGATTTTGTTGAAAACGTTGAACGGGATTGTTGTCTCGCACAAGGCTGATTACGCTAATGGGCTCGTTCTTTGAACACGAACCGCATGTTGATTGATTATACATACGCAATTATTAACGTTTGTGGACGGCCTGCGAATGATGAACTCGTGTTGAATGAATAGTCCTGGTCACCTATCTGACAAACTTGGGCATTCTCTTCTTGTCTATGTACTATTCCATCAAATTTTAATATAGGAGGGCTTTTAAAGTTGGTTTTCTTTAAGCTAATAATTACTTAATGTTTTATGATGAAAATTTATAAAATCTATTAAATCTTAAATATATAAATGTAGGGTGAAAAACTGAAAATTTCCCCACCCATTTTCCAAATAGTTATAAATTCACTAATTTCGTGGTCCGCTTGACAAATTAATATATTACAATTAATTAAGGTTTTTAGTTGAGATAAAAAAGTCAATGGCACGGGCGGGATTCGAACCCACGATCTTCGGATAGATACGCCGCTGCTCTACCACTTGAGCTATCGTGACCTCGATCCATTCGGAAACCAACTTCCTATCCCAACCCCACCTTTTGAGTTTTCCCTCCTTTTTGCCATTTTTCAAATGTCGTGTAATCGGATTGGATTCTCGGCGACAAATGTCAAATCTCAACTAAAAACCTTAATTAATTGTAATATATTAATTGGTCAAGCGGACCACGAAATTAGTGAATTTAATGAATTAAAATGAAGTATACTTCACTAAAGCTCTCCGTGGCCATTTCATTTGTCCCCCTTTGAAGTTGAAGTTGTGAACCCTTGAAGTTGGTGTCCGAGTGGATCGAGGTCACGATAGCTCAAGCGGTAGAGCAGCGGCGTATCTAGCCGATGATCGTGGGTTCGAATCCCGCTCGTGCCATTGACTTTTTTCTCCTAACTAAAAACCTTAATTAATTGTAACAGTTATAAATGTTGACATGACTGTTTCTATCTTTTTTTCTTCTTACAAACAATAGAAATTATTTAAGAAAAATTTGAGAGAGAGAGAGAGAGAGAGAGAGAGAGAGAGAGAGAGAGAGAGAGAGAGAATGTCATCAGTGAATTAACACTGCACTAAACGTACAAACACGTGTTATGATTTAGTTGTGTAATCGGTCCATTTCTGATACACAGATTAGCGATTAGTAAGGTAACAATCAATCGAATTGACTTCACTTCCGCCCCCGTTCAGAGATGTCCCAAGATTAGCTTAACTAAACACCGAATCAGAACGTTCTCATTGTCATCGATCTCGACATATTGTCTATGAAATTACTATTGATTCAGACCTCTCCTTAGATTAATCAAATCCTTTATCGGGTTATTAATATTGCCACCATATTTGGTTGTCATTATGGAAATTGGGAAATTAGGAATATATTATTTTAATGACAAGCGTTTAGAAATTATTTTCTATGAAATAGATAGGAAAATATTTGTCTTTAATAGGCTTGAGCTGGATAATTTTTCTTTTAGCCAAAATCAAGGTTTACATTTTATTTGAAAATAGAAAATGTCTTTAAATTATTAGAAGGCGTTTCCAGTAAAAAAAATACAATAATTCGGGTTCATATTAAGCAATCCTTAATGACCCTAAATACAAACTTTAAAACTAACTAAAAAGAGATTTTTTGGCTGGAGAGAATATATATATTTGACATTAGAAAAGATTATAATATTATGAGAAGAATAATGATGAAATATTAGACATGTATCAACAAAAGCCCAAAAATGTTTATTTTTTGTCTACTATAAAAAAATCCTATCAAAGGCGTTAAACGTTCCTTAAAACGAATAGGAATTGGGTTTTTTACATAATATTTTTCGACATACTTTTTATGTATTGAATGTATGCCGGATTGGATTGAATGTGATTAGATAAATAAAATGTTATAAAAACAAGATGGCACACCAAGTAAAGTAAGGCAAACAAAATTTATAACGTGTGGTGATTACCGTTAATCGATAATTATTCAGAAATCGAGAAATGCGGTCTGGTGTGACGTAGGTTTCAGAAAAACATTTTCTTTATCGTGCCAACGTTTTGATCTTTATTGAGATCTTTAAAAATTCTTGTGGATAGGTGAAGTCGATTTAAAGCTATCACCGTTTTAGTGAATTAAAAAAATCGGAAGCTTTTAGAGGCGAACAGTTTTATAGAAAGTTTTTTTTTATTTTCCTAAAAAATTGTAACTAGGCACTCTCAACACGACACGCACGAATGGCAGAATTAGACAGAAGACAAACACTTTGAGCCCTGAAGATGATCTCAATAAAGATCGAAACGTTGGCACGATAAAGAAAATGTTTTTCTGAAACCTACATCACACCAGACCGCATCTCACGATTTCTGAATAAAAATTTATAACCTTATTTACATTTTTCTCTTGCACAATAGCCTATGGTATTATTTCCTAGGGAGGTACTAATAAATGCTACACTAATGCTTTGTATGTGACTATAAACACCCTTCTTAAAATTATTTTACGTAAACCGTATAGATATAATACGAAAAAATTATACAGTGAATTTAAAGTAATGAATCTATACCAATTTTTTCTTGAACGTTCATGTTTGTGTATATACATATATATAAATATTTTTTTTATTTTTTATAAAGGTAAGATTATTATTCAAAAACCACAAAAGCACAAAATTTATAATTTCAAAAATTTTAAATTGTAGTTAAGATATTTTAAAGCCAAAATTTAATTTGGTTGGCTTTTTTCGTGCTACAAGTTTATTCTGTATTATGTTTGTTTATTTTTTTATTTTTTCATTTCGTAAAGATATATTCTGTTATTTATAGATTTAGATAAATATTTCTATGGTGATCTCCAAAAACTCCTGCTGTCTAGTACAAGCTTTGCTTTTTTGACAGCAGACAGGGATGTAACAAAATATTATTTTTTGTTATAAATTTATATGTAATGTACATTTTTGCAAATAAAGATTTATAATTTATTTATTTTTTATTTATTTATTTATTTTTTTGACTGGGGCTTCCGACATCTAGGTCTTTTCAGCCCCCAACTAAGTTTATATTCTATTTACCCTTTCAAACACTACATTCAAACAAATAAATACATTCAGACACATAAATACATCCATACAGTATACTCATTCCGTTTGGTCGGTGGAGTACTTGATATTCCTCCACCGACCCTATATTCAAACTAATCTAGATTGGGGTCGATGGAGTACTTTTATAAATATTCCGCCATCGACCCCGAACACACACTCTTACGCTCTCATCGTTCGAGGGGTGATGATGGCGTTATATTTCACCCTCACCTCTCGCCAATCACGCTAATAAATACATGCACTCAGACAAAACATATAGATACACAACACATAAGACATACTATATACAATAAAAAACCACAATTTCCCCTAAAAAGCGGAACAGGGGACTCTGAAACTCGCTACCGTGTTCGAGAACTCTTCTTAAGTCCGGCGGCATGCCTACACGCTCTCTGTATAGAGCCAAGGCATGACACATTATTTTTTCTTATAAATTTATATGTAATGTACATTTCTGCAAATAAATATTTATTATTATTATTATTACTATTATTATTTGGATTCGTTTGGAGCATCATGTAAAGATCTCAATACGAATTTTTATCGCAGACAAAAAAATTGACGTTTTTGTGCTGGTCTTAGCCTGGAGAATTTTTTTCTCTTGCCAATATTCGTTGTACCACTTACAAATTCAAAACTCTTTCGGATTTGATCCAATATCAACGGTATTAAAACCATTAGAATAACGCGAATTTCTTTTCTTTTACAGGTTCTTATAAATATATCGGTTTTCAGGCATTAGGAAAAATATAATATTAAGAGAAAAATAATGAAATATTAGAAACGTATCTGATCGTTCAAATTCAACTTACATTTATAATGGTTATAATAGTTTGAAAGCTGAATTTCTTTTTTCATTCTATGTCAACATTAATCAGATTTAAAAAGTTTATTTTATACCTCCGGTTCAAATTTATGTACCGAAGTGAACGTTAAACCACTCAATGTAGTTTAGAGGATTTTGAATCCTTGTAAAGTTGCAGTAGATCGACAGACGGTTTCAAAATTATTGCCATTTTTGTGATTTTTTAAAACAAATCTCTGAAAGTTGGTAGGCAAACGTTTTGTGTTTTTTTACCTCTTTACTTAAGGTTCAGTTTATTTTTATAAGTTTTTATTTATCTAATCTCATAACCTGTATATGGTCAATGAATTCAAAAAAATCACAAACGTTACAATAACTTCGAGAGGACAACGGATACACAGGAATTGGCCTTATTTCCTGGTTATGCGATTATTTGTAGTTTGTAGAATTCAAAAACCGGGTCTTTATTAATTATTTACAATTGGGAATATAAAATAAAACGTTAGAGTAGTTGTTGTTGATTTTATCTTTATTGTATAGGTAGGTATAGGTCGAAAGATGAGAAATAAACCTTTTTGATTTTGGTAATAATTAAACAGGAATTTTCTTTTTTCTAATAAAATGTAAACCTTGATGGAATCGGCAAAAAGAAGAAACACCCAGTTTTAAATAATATTATATATGCATACATAAAATCCAGAGGAGTTAGACATTTTCAACTGTTACACCCTACAGACTCCTTGCATAAATTAAAAAAAAAATCAATCTTGAATCTCACAAATCGTCAGGTTTGTGATTCTAGTAGGTCGGAGTTTCACCTAGAATACTAGAATGGACGAAATATGTGTTCAGTTTTTATTGATAGATATTAATGACTACTTCCTGTTATACCTACTTCCTGTTAAACAAGTATGAGTAGAAAAACTAAATAAACTACAAACTGTAATGTCGTTAGTGGACCACTTCAATCCATATGAGAGTTTGTATTAAAACAAACATGAGAACGAAATGCGGCCAACGCGAAATTACTCCGACAACAAACTTACCACTTAAAGCAATGGCAATTAGAATGATTAATTAAATGCTCAAACCTGAACCCACTTCAAAACAGCTGGACGTTTGAAATAAAAAACTAAGGACTATGGCGGAAAGTAAAATAATTAATCCATTTGTTTAGTGATCTAATTCACCATGTTAATTATTCCAATTAATTATTCTTTTTATGGTCTTGGTTGAGATTAAAAAGATAGTGTCACGAGCGGGACTCGAACCACGGCCTTCGGCTCAATACGCCGCTGCTCTAACCACATGAGCTATCGTGACTTCGATCCGAGATTGGCGTTCGTGTGAGTCGTTGAGAATCGAATGCTGATTACACGAAATTTGAAAAATGGCAAAAGGTTTCCCTCCTTGGTTGGTGTTCGAGTGGATCGAAGTCACGATTGTTCAAGCGGTTAGAGCACCGGCGTATTGAACCGAATGTCGTGGGGTTCGAATCCGGCTCGTGACACTAGCTTTTTATGTCAACCAAGACCTTGCATAAAAAAATTATATTTAATATAATGTTTATATTATCATAATATATAATAAATTCTCTTAAAAAATCTTGTGGATAGGTGAAGTCGATTTAAAGCTATCACCGTTTTAGTGAATTAAAAAAATCGGAAGCTTTTAAAGGCGAACTGTTTTATAGAAACTTTCTTTATTTTCCTAAAAAATTGTAACTAGGCACTTTCAACAAGACAACAAGAATGACACATCTACACAGAAAACAAACACTCTGAGATGATCTCAATAAAGCTCGAAACGTTGGCACGATAAAGAAAATGTTTTTATAAAACCTACGTCACACCAGACCGCATCTCACGGCCTCAAAATAATCATCAACCAACGTTCACTAAACACCACACATTATTTACAACATGTAATGGGTTAAATTTTCAATGATCATGGGTCGTGAGGGGAGTTAACAACTATTGTGGTTCTCTCAGACAAATAAGAATTTTTATAGCAAACAAAAAATAGACATTTTTGGGCTGAACTTTTTGGAATTTTGTTTCTCGATAATGTCCGGCGTTCCACTTAAAATTCATAAATACACTGGATTTTATTCAATATTAACGATATTAAAACCAATTTTAGAGAAAATATAAACCACATATTTTAATCAGTCTTTTAAAGGGTGTTATTAATATTTCGACTTTTGGCATTTATAAGCGAGAAAAATAATGATTAAATAGTAGACACATTGACGCAGCGATCTTGCCAATTCTAGGAGCCGAGACAATTTTTAAGTTAAACTTAAATATAAAGACGGTTTTACGCCTTTGTTGTACATGTATTTGCAGATTATTATACACCAATCATTTTTTTAACTTAGGATAATAAACTAATGAACAGGAACGTATGAAATGATTTTACATGAAAAATTGCAAAAACGAAAAGAGACTCTCGGTGAAGTAAGCCATAAAATGTTTTTGTGATAAATTCTAATCAGATTTATTTTATGCGCACCTTACAGCTTTCACATACGAATTTTATTGCAAAAATAAAAACACATTTTTTAAATGGATTAGCCGAGGACACTTTTTTCGCGGATATCCGCGTTCTACTTCAAAGTCTATACTCCTATAGATTTTAATCAACTTTAATTTATCCTTAAATTAACCAAATATAGAATCATTTGAATTTTTTTTTTTGAGACAGTTAACAATATTTGCAATTTCTAGCATTATAAGTGAGAAAAATAATTATTAAATGCTAGAGACACAATTCCTTTGAATTTTATCTATATTCAACGTTATTACAACCGTTAGAATAGTTTGTCGTCTTTCCGCCTAATTTAATAATGCTGAGATTTTATTATCATTATAGGTGAGAAATATAAGAATGAATATTGGACACGTGTCCGGTGTTCTTGCCAATTCAAAGAGCCGAAAAAATAAATTTATAAATAAATTGTTTAAGTTTTTTAAATATGCTTTTCTGCCTTTATTGCGCATGCTTTTATAGTTATTATATATCAATCGATTTGTTTTTTATAGGATAAATGAAATTAGATATATAAAAAGTTTCAAAAACCGAAAGCCACCCTCAGTAAAGTAGTCCAAAATTATTTTTCTTTATAAAAACAATTCGGATTCCTGTTAAGCACCTTTAAAGTCCTTTTAATTGACAATTTTCATGGGAAAAAATTAGACATTTTTGGGGTCGGCCATACCCAGTATATAACTTTTTGTTCTTTGATGTTCGGTTACATTTTAAAAATGCGTAACTCCTAAAATTTTATCCAAATCAACAAGTATTAGTATGTGTTAAAGGATATTTAATATATAAAAAGTTACAAAAACCAAAAGTCGCATTCTGTAAAATAGGCGAAAATATTTTCTTATTGATAAAAATACAACAGTATTTTTAAGCATTCTTTAAAGGCCTTACATGAAAATTTTCATAGAAAACCAAGAAATAAACATTATTGGACGGGATCAGCCCGGAGCGTATTTTTCTCTGATGTCCGGTGTTCCTTTTTTGAAAATTTATAACTCCTCTGGGTCTTATCCAAATTCAACATAAGTGAAACCGTTGGAAAACTGGATATTTCTAGTTTCAGAATGTGTGAAAAGGTGTAGCTTTTATTGTCATTATAAATGAGAAATATAATGTTGAAATATTAGAGACGTGTCCGAGCGTTCAAATTAAACTTGATTACAACTAAACCATGATGTTTAGTGGTATAATTGACCAAATTACTTTTTTCAAATAAATTTTATTTGAATTTATTCTTTTTATCTAATGTCTTGGTTGAGATGAGAAAAAGTTAGTGTCACGAGCGGGATTCGAAAAATGGCAAAAAGAGAGAAAATTCGAAAGGTGGAGATTGGGAGTTGGTGTCCGAGGGGATCAAAGTCACGATAGCTCAAGTGGTTAGAGCAGCGGCGTATAGAGCCGAAAATCGTTGGTTCGAATCCCGCTCGTGACACTAGCTTATTCATCTGGCCAATTATACCACTAAACATCATGGTTTAATTGTAACAAGGTTGAATTTGAACGCTCGGACACGTCTCTAATATTTCAACATTATATTTCTCATTTATAATGACAATAAAAGCTAACCTTTTTCACACATTTTTTTTATTTGTATGCTGAATATATTTTCTTTTTGGCAATATTTGATGTAGATTTTATGTCGTTACGATTGAGAAAAATATGGAAAAAAAAACTTAAAACGTTTTATATTATATTTCCGGTTCTAATTTATTCGCTGTGACAAAAATTTTGCGATTGCGTTTACTCTATAGGGTTGTAAGCTCCTGTAAAATTTCCTGTGAATCGGTGGAATCTTTTTAATGTTACAACCTCTTTTTGGGGTTACGTTATGCGACATCCGACCATGTGGAATCGAATGACTGGAGTTGAAAGTCGCCTTGAAGTATACATTTCCACTATTTCAACGGCCCGGAAGTCAAAATTTAAATCAGATGCACTACGATAAAAGAAATTTGATTTCCAGAGAGAAGATATAGGGGGGTTGCGTTGCCGGGTTGTCGGACGTAACGAGCGGCCATTTAGAAAAGGAAAGCCGGGGGGTGGTGGTCCGGAAACGAAGGGAGCTGAAGGTTAGGGCCTAGGGCATTAACCTATATTTAAATGTTTGAGGCCGCTTCCGTGTGTGTATGTGTGTAAGAGAGGGTCGCCGCCCCCTTTTTATGAATGGAGAAAAGTGGGGCGGCGCGCGCACCCTGCATGCCCCCGACCCACCTCAACAACCCCCTCGATATTTTTTTTTTCATCCCCAACCTTGTTTTGCTTTGCCCCTTCTGTTTTTCCGCTCATGCGTTGTCATATGAAAAGTGCCGATTCACAACAGCTGTTACTTTAGTTGAGCCCTGGTTGTCAAACGGCCGACTTTTCTCCCAAACCGTCCGGCACACTCGCCCATCCGACATGCGTTCATACGCAAGCTTTTATGTTTATTACTTGCTTTTAAACGTTTATGGCAACAAATAAACAGCCAATTATAAGAATCGGCCGTAAATGTTTATCTTCCGGTTCTTTGCGTACATAAATGACGGTTAGTTATCATGATGATACTCGTACATTTGGACCCTTCTCGATTGTTAACGACATTTCACGCAATTCTACCTCTAGACAAAAACAAGTTTAAATTTGAAGATGAAAATAGAAATTCTAAATGAAAAGTAAATAAATTATTTACTTCACCTATACTTCGCACTCTTCCACGATGAACGATTAATACTCAGGTCCCTTTCCTTCAACCCCGGAAAATCTTCAAAGAATCTATTTTACATTACAGCTAAGAAAATTAAGAATAATGCAAGCATTGCTCAGCCTTGGGAACCACCATGCACAATTCACCAGGACTGAATCGAACCAGACAGGCACTTTAAACTTAACAAACTCACGACACGAAAATCCGCGCCGTGTATTACGGGGGTTCGTCCACTTCATGGGCACACCCGCGGCACTGCACCGTGTACACGGCGGAACTCTACGCGATCTGGCACGCACTCGGGGTGATTCGAGACGATGAGGGCTCTGCCTTCCTTGTCTGTACGGACTCCCTGAGAGCAGTATCGGCAAACCAGGACAGATTCGCCACGGACCCTCTTGTCGTGCTCCTTTTAGAAAGATATGCTGAGCTGGAGCGCCTGTGAAAAACGGTAGTAGTTGTCTGGGTACCCGGACACGTCGGGCTGGAGGGCAACGAACGTGCAGACGAGGCAGCGAAAGCTGGGACGTCTCGCCCTCCAGACCAAGCTACCGCGATCCGGCCCGGTGACGCTGTGCGAGCAGTAAAGAACGCCGTGGGAAAGCGTTGGCAGCGTCAGTGGGCCGGGTCGTCCGAGAAGCTTCTGCGAGTTAATGGCACGACTGAACGATGGCCTCATGAGAATCTGAAACGAAATGAAAGGTGTTAACTCGGTTGAGGATTGGCCATACCCGTCTGACACTCGGACATCTGCTTCTGGGTCAAAACCCGCGCAGGTGTCCCGCTTGTAGAGAAAGGTTGCTCAGTGTGTCTCATCTTGTCGAGGAGTGCCATGCCTTGACCCCCTACAGGGAACGAGTAGGCATGAACCCGACATAAAAACGGCACTCGGGCGAGCAAGTGAAATGTTGGATCCCCTATTCCGCTTTTTAAGAGAAACGGGGGTGTTTCCTCACTTGTAAATAGTGTATAAAACGAGAATATCTGTAAATAAGCGTATCTGTGTTGTGTTTTATTGTGTCGTGTATTTATTTGTAAGTAATTTATTTATTTGTGTGTTGTAAGAGTTTTATTTGTCTTTTAGACTGTAGGGCAGATGGCGGAATATTGAGTACCCCATCGGCCATAACAGTGCAGTGACAGGGGGCTGAAATGACTTTATTGTTGAAAGCCCCCGGGAAAAAAAAAACCACGAAAATCCAACGTCTCCGAAAACCTATCTATGCGATAAAAATTCAAATAATTTTTAATTCGAAGTCCTAATCCAATTATCATCCCATTTTACTATCTAAGAAGGTTTTCCATGCGAGGTCAACTCGCAGATTGACGAATAATCTGGATCTTGGTTTGGTCTAGAATCTAGACTCTAGATGAAGAAGCAAATTCAGTTGTTACTGCCAACTGCCAAGCTTTCGACCTATTTTTTTACGAAGTTCGCGACAGCAGAGGTCCTCGGGGTGCCGGTGTTTTTGAAAAAAGCCCTTTGTAAGTTTGTCGGGTTCGAATGCAGGGCCGCTAGATTCGAACCCTGGACCTTTACCTTACAGTGA
The DNA here is from genome assembly GCF_000648675.2 of Cimex lectularius. NCBI lineage: Eukaryota > Metazoa > Arthropoda > Insecta > Hemiptera > Cimicidae > Cimex > Cimex lectularius. The sequence goes on from NW_019392723.1 coordinate 78,364, forward strand.
TGAGCGCCGTGTCAACGCCTAAAACTGTTGCGGCCACCGACGTTACGACCTATTGCAGCCTATTGTATTTGAAGAGCAACTCAATCTCTACAATGCCAACGACTGTAACACTCAGTTGAAAGAAATTTAAAAACCATCTGTTAAAAACTTAATTATGTCAATTTGTAGATAAATGTAAGATTGTTTGCTCTGATCATGACCTTAAAATACGTCGAAAGCTTGGCAGTAGCAATTAAATTTGTTTCGTCATCTAAACCAAACAAAATCCAGATTATTGGTCTGAAACTGCGAGTTGACCTCACATGGAAAAACTACTTAGTTGGTAAAATGAGATGATAATTGGCTTAGGACTAAAAGAAGAACTAAAAAGGATGCGAATTTTTATGGAGTGAATATTTTTTCTAAGACGTTGGATTTTTGCGTCGTGAGTTTGTAAAGTCTACAGTGCCTGCCTCGGTCGATTCAGTCCCGGTGAATTGTGCACGGTGGATCCCAAGGCTGAGTAATGGCTTTTATTATTGCTAATCTTTTTGATCCAGACCATACGAAGATATAGATTATTTGTGAGTTAAAATTAGTCGGTACATCTAACAGTTTAAACTCGCAGATTACTCGGTCTTTATGACACACTGCCTTCCCCTCGTCCTTTACGATTTTATTAACCAAATATCTCATTGCGTTTTTCAATACGATTGTGTAGTTTTTAAGAATAAGAAGTTTAAAAGTTTAAAATAAAATAATTCTCTGGACTGGTATTACTTGAAAGATGTAAACTTGTGAAAACACAACAAAACATTTTCTTAATGTAAACCGTGGTGATTTAAATTTATGATCTTTAAAATATATAAGAAAGACGATACACATGTTATAAATACAAAGGTATTGAATAGCCTTTTCCGTCCAATTATCACTTTTTCGGACACTAGGAGAGGGTATGAAATATAAGTATGTAAATAGAATTTCTGTATTTTCACAATATATTTTAAAATACACTGATAGGCAAAAATTCCAACCAACTGATTTTTCCATTTTCTCGATAAAAGAAAATTCTGCCCTTAATTTTTCTCATTGTTTTTATCAATAAATATTTGTTTATTCTGTGTTTTTAATTGGGAAGATCAATTAGTGGTAAACACACTTATTCCTTATTCCAAAATAAGACAAAGGATTTTTCAATGTGTAATTTTTACGGAACTTAAAATGTATATTCAGTCTCATTTGAATTCTGAAGCAAAAAACTGTATACTTTTCATCTTCTTTTCTTAATTTTGATTTTTAAATTTACAAGTGACACTTAGTGCTGAGGATGTTGCGCGTGGTGTGGCACTTATTGATGATGGACCATCAGGTATGCGACTATTGTCATCGGAGTTCTCTACGAAACACTGCGAGACGCCGTTAGACGTTTACGAGAAACTTGGTTCTACCATAGAAGGCCCGGTTCTGGACGTCCTGGGGTAACAGAACTACAGGATGACCGTTTTTGACATTGAGAATTTTGCAAAACGGACACCTTACTGTTGTTCAAGCGATTCATCACCGCCAAGAAGTCCGAGGTGGCCAAATTTCTGAAGAATATTAAAGCCAGGAACACACTTACCCGATGCTACCCGACGCCTTGCCACGTTTTGGTGGGGTGTGCACATCTATCCGACGCAAGTATACGTCGCGTACAATCCACAGCGTTTATCACAATAATCACTATCACAATCGCAACGCATCGTTTGTTCTTAATGCATTATTTTCAGCAAAACCTTGTAATAAATTGTTAGTTAAATTTTATGAGCACAACCATCTAATAAATTGTTTGGTAAACTTAATTGTTTTAAATAAAGTTACTCCTAGCCATCGTAATTAAACAATGTTTAAAAAAACTTATGCATTTTCGATCTCGTTTAATTTGGTTTACATTAAAATAACATTAAAATTACATGTACTTAGTTTGAAATAAACTACAAAAAATATGAGTGTCCTGTTCTGACGCTACTCGACGAAAATTGTGTAATTTTATGAGCAAAACGATGAAATAAATTGTTGGTTAAATTTTATGAGCGAAACAGTGTAATAAAGTTTTAGTTAAATTCATTATATCAAAAAATGGTATTCCGGTGTTTTGATCAATTTTTACCAAACCATTAAAATAATTATTTTTTAAATAAAAACTAATGAAATTTTGATCTCGTTTAATTTGTTTTATAATTAACGTCAACAATACATGTAGTTTAAATAAAAATATGAGTGTCCGGTTCTTTTGTCGTCGACTGTACTCGATGCGACCCGACGAAAATCTGGACAGTGGGGATCGCAGAGCGTAGGGNAATAAATTGTTCCAATTTTAGTATATGTACCGCCGAAGCGAGTACAATAAATTGTTAGTTAAATTCATTATATCAAAAAATCGTATTCCGGTGTTTTGATTAATTTTCTACCAAACCATTAAAATTAATTTTTTAAATAAAAAGTAATTAATTTTTACTCACAGTTAATTTGGTTTATACTAAAATAAGTATGTTGTAATTAATGTAACGACAAAAATACACGTAGTTTGAATAAAAATATAAGTGTTCGGTTCTTTTGTCTTCGTCTGTACTTGATGCGACCCGACGAAAATCTGGACAGTGGGGATCGCAGAGCGTCGGGTAGGTTAGCGTGGCATAGCATCGGGTAGATGTGCACGGGGGTAATGCAACCTTATGGAAAATCGGAGTTTGGATTTGCGTCGGGTAGCATCGGGTAGCGTCTCATGGCGTAGCATCGGGTAAGTGTGTTTGTCACGTTTTGGTAGGGTGTGCACATCTATCCGACGCAAGCACACGTCGCATACAGTCCACAGCGTTTATCACAAATCAGTATCAAAATCGCAACGCATCTTTTGTTCTTAATGCACTATTTTGAGCAAAACATTGTAATAAATTGTTAGTTAAATTTTATGAGCACAACCATCTAATAAATTGTTTGTTAAACTTAATTGTTTTAAATAAAGTTACTCCTAGCCATCGTAATTAAACAATGTTTAAAAAAACTTATGCATTTTCGATCTCGTTTAATTTGGTTTACATTAAAATAACATTAAAATTACATGTACTTAGTTTGAAATAAACTACAAAAAATATGAGTGTCCTGTTCTGACGCTACTCGACGAAAATTGTGTAATTTTATGAGCAAAACGATGAAATAAATTGTTGGTTAAATTTTATGATCGAAACAGTGTAATAAAGTTTTAGTTAAATTCATTATATCAAAAAATGGTATTCTGGTGTTTTGATCAATTTTTACCAAACCATTAAAATTATTATTTTTTAAATAAAAACTAATGAAATTTTGATCTCGTTTAATTTGTTTTATAATTAACGTCAACAATACATGTAGTTTAAATAAAAATATGAGTGTCCGGTTCTTTTGTCGTCGACTGTACTCGATGCGACCCGACGAAAATCTGGACAGTGGGGATCGCAGAGCGTCGGGTAGGCTAGCGTGGCATAGCATCGGGTAGATGTGCACGGGGGTAATGCAACCTTATGGAAAATCGGAGTTTGGATTTGCGTCGGGTAGCATCGGGTAGATGTGCACGGGGGTAATGCAACCTTATAGAAAATCGGAGTTTGGATTTGCGTCGGGTAGCATCGGATAGCGTCGCATGGCGTAGCATCGGGTAAGTGTGTTTCTGGCTTAAATCAGTATGGACAGAAGATTTTCGCCCCAAAATAGGACCAGAATTGACCAGAACACGCCCGCATTTACTCGAGAACACAGCCATTGGTCTTTGAACGATTAGTGTGTACGATGGGGTGGTGTACGATTTACAGATGAATGTACATTTGCTCTACGATCTCCAGATGGGCGTGAAAGAGTGTGGAGAAGGCGAAATGAAAGGTATAAAGCCTGTAATGTTTCCCAGTGCCAACCTTTTCAACGTAGTACAGTGATGGTGTTGGCGGGAATGTCAGACACAGAGTTGGTTGTTGTTCGTGGAGGGTCTTTGACGGCCACTCGCTATGTGGATGAAATTTTGGAACATTATGCGTTGCATATCCTCGATGAAATCAGCGACAATCGTATTTTAATGCAGGATAATGCCCGTCCACTTTCGCTAGCATAGAACAAACGTACCTTCAACAGCATAACGTCAGGGTCTTAGCCTGGCCAGCCCGTTCTCCAGACTTGAACCTCATCGACCATTTATGGGATAACCTCAAAAGACGAATAAGAGCACATCCATCACTTCCTGATACACTCCACGGTCTTGAAAGACTCTTTGTGAAGAATGGGCTAACATCCAAGAAAGAGAAATTTCCTGACTGCTGGAAAGTATGCTTAGGCGTCTTCGAGATGTAATTAAGGCAAGAGGCGGAAATACGCGATATTGAAATGCTAATTAAAAATCTGTAACAAAATTAAAACAAATTTTATCTGCCTGTTTTTTTTCATTTTCCTTAGCAATTTACTTTTTTACTACTTTTTTAGACAAAATCTCAAATATTAAACGTTAAAAAACGTGAACCTTTGATTAGTATATAAAAATATATACAAATCAAGTTATTTTACAAGCGGGTGGAATTTTTCGCCTGTCAATGTACAAAGTCATTGGGCTTTTTTTACGATGGGGAACATAAGGGGGTTGAATAAAGATTTTAAAACCTATTTCTACCAACTGTGACCTATGTAGATCATTGAGGAAACCCCTTTAAATTTAGCCATACCTTAGAAAACCTCCGTGCCACTTGGTGTGAGAATTGTCTTACCTAAGTAGCTATACCGTAATGATTCACAAAGAATAAATGCCGATGTCTCCGATTCCCCCGAGACAGTCCGCATATTTCTGTCTCTGCTTTGCCCATCTTCTTTAGGTGGTAGTTAACGGAGCAGTGGCCCGTATAGAAGCCTATAATTTTTCTCAAATCCTCCTGCTGAGAAAGAGAATAGCCTCTTCGACTTCCTTTTCAAGAGATTCGAGATTGTTTGGTCAGTTTTTCTTTCTCGAGCAATTTTTCCAGTTCCAAATTCAGCACACACTCCGTTGCACCTAGATGTGGTTCAGGTCCCCATGGGAGAGATGGCTGCTTCTTTTAATATGATAATGTGATAATAATGATTTAGAACCATTAGGAAATATTGGCTCTCCCAGACAATTTGGAGTTGAAAGCATAAAGATAAAGCGTTTAGTGCTTTATGGCTGCCAGGCCGTCTTTGAGAATGCAAATCTCTACATCTTTCAGATTTTTCTTATTACCTCCTGCGTACAGAGTAGTATTGCATGGGCCTCAGTTTGGAAAATTGTTGGGCTTAATCCAATTGGCTTTGCTAGCGTATAGTTCGGCCCTTTTACCCTACAACTACTCTGTAATTGAGCTCTTAAAAGCATGTATAAAAATGTACTACAATAATATGATATATTATAATGAAAATATACTATAATATATATATTAGGTGGTAGTTAAAGGGGCCCGTATAGAAGCTTATAGTTTTTCTCAAATCCTCGTGCTGAGAGAGAGAAGAGTCTCTTCGACTTCCTTTTCAAGAGATTCGAGATTCGTCAAAATTTAATTTAAATTACAATTAAAATTAAATAGTATATAAAATTAAATATAAAAATAAAGAATTGTTCTTTTAATTAGAGAATTTTTAAAAATATATAAATTGGTTTCTTATCTAAGATACACATGAAAATTAATTACAGTTACAGTTAAAAGCTATGTAAAATTAAATTTAAACACAATAAAAATAGATATTTTATATGTAAAACAAAACAAATTAATACTACAATCATTTGTTTTTAATTTTCATTTCATATAACTTTAAAATTTATTTGTCATTATTTTTCTCGTGGTTTTTAAGAGACCAATTATTTTATAATATTTTTAAAAATCTGGAATTATATGAGAATAATTTGTTTTTATATTCAATTTTATATAACCTTTTATTGAAAAATCCAATTTTTTGCCTTTCTTTACTGGAAGTTTTGTAATTTTATATCTCTAATCTTATTTATTACAATCCTGCTTACTATTTAGTTATGCTAGGTAAAACAACTGACATGTAATAACCTTGAAATACACGCAAAAAAACTGAAAACCAAAATTTAAAAAAATTAATAGATTTAATTAAAAATCTAAGTTTAAATTAACAATAACTTTCCATCATTCTATCTCCCAATTTGTCCATTGCCTATAATATTCAAACTCCTAGAAAAACACCGCGTTTTCCCCGGTTTATATTAGCAGCGTAACCCTGACCACCAGTTTGGGTTCAGACGTTCACATTCCACTAGTCTGCAATGCCATAGCGTTGTAGATCTCATCTACCAGAAAGAAAAAGGAGCGAAACTGAGCATTCGGTTTGCAATCTGGGTTGCTCTGGAACTGTAAGAGTCTCCTGCAAGCGACAGATACTTTGAAGTCATCATTTGCTCCTACCTATCAGCAGCAGCCAGTTATTGCACGGTTCCCCATGGATGAATCTTAGAACCCAACCTCTGCCGAAGCACACAACAGACATTTTCTGAAACTATCCTCGGCTATGCGGATGATACTCTCATCTTCTATTCTCATAAAAATCCCATCATCTCAGACCAACCTGCAAACCCATGTCACATTAATTAAACATTGGTTCAAACGGAAATAAACGTACAACAATGCGAACGAACACAGGCGTCGGTGGCCGCAAGGTTTAGGCGTTGACATGGCACTCATCACTGTAAGGTAAAGGTTCCGGGTTCGAATCCAGTGGCCCTGCATTCGAACCGGACATACTTACAAATTAGCTTTTTTTTCAAAAAAAACCGCACGCTGAGGGTTGATATGACCTCTGCTGTTGCGAACCCTCGTAAGAAAAAAAATTCTAACATGTCACTTTCACCCGTTGACGAACCATTGCACGGTTCGTCCCGTGCATCAGTTAGCTGATCCCTTCCATCAGCTAAATAGTTCACTACCTTGTCCTATTGGAAACGTTCCAACCTCCAATATATCCAATCTTTACAATCCAAAATCGAAATCCATGCGATTTTTTAAATCTAATTTTACCATTCACAATGATCTTAATGTCGAGAAATTTTTTTCATACAAAGTTCCACTTCCACGCAGTTCCTGAGTGATACTCCATGCTAGTGTAGCACGGCTAATTTATTAGAATTTAAAGCTAAGAAGAGGTCGGTGTTATTTTTAATCGCTTTTATGGACTCTCTTAATATCGAAAAGTGAAATTACCTAAGTCTCGACCTAATAAATTTTTACAGTCTGTTAGACCTAAAGAATGATCTACCCTAAAATGAATTGTTCATTTAAAGTAGATGTGGAAATAAAATTAATGTAGTGAGAGTTTACATGTGATTTGGAACAAAATCATCGACGGGTTAATAAGGCGCTTTTATAGTCATTTCCATAATTAGTACATCATCAAAAGGACGGAGCAATGCTCGGCTAAACTTACTTGAAATTCTTGTAAATATATTCAAGTGCCATGTGAGTTCTATGCAGATGTTGAGGAATAAATTAGTCAAACTGCACCTCGAAACTACACGGCCTTTAAGACGTAAATCCCTACAATTTGTCCCTCTACTTTCCAGGGCCGACAGATCTTCCGTATGTTAACGGAAAATTGTTCGCCGTTGCCGTTCCGCCTCTCCATCGCCTGAGGGGTTGCTTAACTAAACTCTAACCGTGCAGAAGGCGGTACTAAACTTGACCACCCGACTGAGAATAATTCACACAAACCTTAGCCCCTAATGCAGATCATTTCTCTCTTGTACCACGTCGAAACGAATTACGCCCGTGTTCATTAATGAAACATTGTTATTTCTAAAAGTGAATGAGGACGTGAATTGCAAACATTAAAGATATGGAAAGGTCAAGTCTTATAAACCATCTTATGAGCAAAATTAACTCAAAAATAAAAAATTACTCCATTCTTTTAACAGATAAGTCTTTATTATTTTACATATACATTTACATTTTTAATTTTTGTTTGTCTACTTATTACTAAAGAAAGATTCAATGGCCTAAGCGGTCCGACGCCTTCATTAGATTTAATACATGGAGAAACAAAAATAAAGAACACTTATGTAAATAAAAATGTTCTTAAATACAATTAAAATATAAATTACGGATACAGTGAATAATAAATAATTTCTTTCAAAACATAGTTTCATTTTTTCATAATCTGTTTCTAAGTTCATAAATATTTTTACAATAGCAAATCAGCAACTTACCATTATTCTTACCAATCAATAAATTCAAGATAAAAACTTCTATATCTTATGTGCTTTAAACATCTTTAACCGTATATAGTTGTACTGGGTTGGTGCTAAATTAATGCAGATTTTGAAAATTCATTTTATTTTTCCACGAGCTTGTCATGTAAACGAAGCTAAATTCAGAAATCTAATTTATGGATTATAACAAATACTTTTATCTCTTGTCTTTTATAGAAAATATTTTAGTTTATATTGAATGTCATAAGAATGAGAACCTGCCAAATTAAATATGTCCAAACAAGATTTTCGTTAAATTTATTTGCACGAATTTAAACTTTGGCGAAGTGTGGTAATGTAATGTGGTAAAGTAGCATTAGCAAATGCCCGGTGCAGCGATGATTACAGAAATTTCGTCATGGAGATTTCGATCTTGAAGTTCGTGGTAGACTTTCCGTTGTGGACGACAACCAATTCAAAACGTTGATTGAAAAAAATTCACGTATGACAACACGGGAAATTCCTGAAGAGACTCCCACTCGACCATTGTTAAACCGGTAAAATAAAGAAGCTCGACAAGTAGGGTACGTCAAGAACTGATCGAAGCCCAAAGAAATCGACGCTTTGAAATTAGCACGTCTCATCTTTTACGCCGCCAAAATGATCCATTTCTCGATCGAATCGTCACGTAAGATGAGAAATGGATTATGTATGATAACGGGAGGCGTCCTTGGACAACCTCCAGTGGTTGGACAAGGATGAAGCGCCAAAAAATGGTTATGGTGACTTTTGCTGGGGTTGTTCACTATGATTGCCTGAATTATGGTGAAATTATCACAGCAGAGAAATATTGCCAAGAAATTGACAAAATGCACGGGAAAGTGAAACATCTTTGTCCTGCATCGTTAAGTCGTATGAGGCCGATTCTTCTTCACGATAACGCCCAGGTCACATGCCGCAATGCCAACCCTACGGAAATTTAAGGATTTTGGACCTTTCCGCACCCTCCGTATTCACCCGACTTCTCGCCTACAGACGTCCACGTTTTTAGGCATTTTGATCACTTCTTGAGAGAAAAATTTTTTAGAGAACGCTGTGATGCCGAAAACGCCTTTCTAAACTTTATTATGAATCGAAATAATGATTTGTATGTCAGTAGAATATTAGGGCTTATTATACGTTGGCAAATATGTATAGATTGGTAGGGAAAATATTTCGAATTGATTTTCTTTATTTTATTCAAATTAACAATAGTTTTGACTGCCTTTTCAAAACCTCCATTATGTTTACACCAGCCCAATATTTATAGCAGACAAGAAGAAAATGATATAAATCTTCTTTTTCTTGTGTGGTACAAACTGGTCAAATAAAATATACATTGTTTATTTAGAAATGGTGAGATGCGGTCTGGTGTGATGTAGGTTTCAGAAAAACATGTTCTTTATCGTGCCAACGTTTCGATCTTTATTGAGATCATCTTCTCACTGGCACTCTCGACACGACACGCAAGAATGGCACAATTACACAGAAGACAAACACTTTGAGTGAGTAGAAATACTTTGATTGAATATATAAAAAATATATTTTGCATCGTATAAATTCACTTTTTCACATCCAAAATGAAATTGTTAAATGTAAACAATTTTTGTAAATCCCAGGCCCTGAAGATGATCTCAATAAAGATCGAAACGTTGGAACGACAAAGAAAATGTTTTTCTGAAACCTACATCACACCAGACCGCATCTCACGATTTCTAAATAAATATCGATTAACGGTCACTAATCACCTCACAATATACATTGTGTTCACCGAAAGGTGTGTATCACAATTGTAGACTTTAACTCTTATATCAATCGTTGAGAGAACGTGGCAAATTGTGATACAAATGATTATTAGGTAAGTTACAATTTAATTCATTTCCTAACATGTACCTCTTAGAAATCTTGGTCTGAACCACATATTTGGCCCTGTAATAACCAAGTAACGCATTCCGTATTGCTTGCAGTTGTTTCTCAATAACTGTACATTATCAACATTTTAAGAATCTCCTAAATTAAACTGCATCCTGTAATTACTCATGTCCCAAAACCAAAACATATTTTATTATGATCTTCATAGCAAGCATTATGGCAGTCTAAAATTTTGCATGCTCAACACTTAAGTATACATTTATGATTCATATTCATGCTGTATGTTGGCCCTATTCCTGTTTCTTCGCGAAAAAATTCAGTGCGCGTGGTAATCTAAGTAACTTCTTAATAAAAAAGCTAAATAATTTTTGCATTTACTTTTGCCCCATATGATACCAAATTATTTACGATGAGCTCATTCCACATAGAATGTAACGCAGATTTTGCATTATTATGTTTTTCCTTATGATTTTCCACAAAAGGCCTAAGTAAAATACCTAAATATTTATAAGAATTAACTACTTTAATTGCTTCCCTGTAATAAAATCATTTTTGTTTTGACGTCCTTCCCACATTGCAAAATATCGTTATTTTTGACTTTAGAAGATTAACTTTTAAATGTGCACATATTCTTGCAAACTGTTAATCATTCGTTTACAAAGTGTGTGGCTATTATAAAAAAGTCCCATTGAAAATTTTAATTCATGAAAATTCAACAGTGAAAATGGTTGTCCAGTGGAAATGCCGGTAGTATTTAAAAACATAAAATTCTTGAAAAAATTTCATCCCCAATTTCGATTAAGTCGGTATATCATTGAACAGAGCTGCTCGACAAAAGTACTTCCTTAAATAAAAAATAATGTCTTGTTAGTGGCTTAATGTACAAAATAATCATTGAATATATATTTTTTTAATATTATCTTGTTTTGCGTGTAAGACTTGTATAGGTTGACCTTAAATAGAACGCGTTTAATTGAAAACCATTAAATGTTCCTTGGGGAGGCGACTCTGACCAAAAGGTATTGAGTTCTAACGTAGAGTGAATTGATGGTTCATTAAGAGAACACTGGCTGGGATTTGTTGCAGTTACATTAGAAACGGTGCCAAGAATCCTACAATGTAAAATTCATTCGTGGAAATATTGTTTTTCAGTTACTTGGTAGTACGTTCGTACGTTTTAACGAAAAATATGTGATATCCGACGATTTATCGCAAAAGAGAACATTCAAAAAGGGTATTTTAGTCTGGTTTTTATGATCTTTTTTTCTGCCTATCCATGCTGTTTTGCTTTTCAAATAAGTAAAGTAACCGAGAACCTTTAAAATACTTTTTTTAAATTGACAGGATTCGAACCCGGACTGCTACCTTGGTAATTACGGCATTTAATATTCGACCACTGTTTAAATTTGTAACCGGGTGACGAAGCAAAGAATAGATGAAAATATTCTTTTAGCAAGGAACTTAAGTCGATATTTGTTTTTAGCAAACCAAATTTTTTTCTCTAATTTTAAGCCATGCCTCCGATTTTTTTTTCAAAGTTAACAAAGATAACTTTGATAAAACTTCAAGTATTCTTACAAAACTATACCGCGTTTTAAAACCCTGTAATTTTCAAGTAATGACATTCATTTTTTCATTATAAATAAGTTAGAACAGGAGATTTGAATTAAACGTTTTAGGATTTTTGTTGAATTAATCCTTATTTTTTCATTTATAATGACATAAACCTAAACCTTTTTGACATAATCTAAAACGGGAATTATTCAGCTTTATAACGGTTTTAATAAAGCTGAATTTGGTTGTGACCCACAGAATTTATTAATTTTTAAGTACAACGCCTGACATCGGAGAAAAATAAAGCTACCCAATTCAGCCAAAAAATGTCTATTTTTAACAAAAATTCATAACTCCTCTGAATTTGATTAAATTCCAACGTCATTACAACCTTTAGGAAGATAAATATCTTTTCTTTCAGCCTATATCAAATAGGACTTTTGTCATAATTATGTATACGTAATTACGTACTGACTGAGAATCGTATCAGAGAAGGTTAAAAATATATTTTTAGCAAGAAATAAAGTTAATAACTTCTATACTTTACTACACGTCCAAAAGCCCCAAAAGTATATTTTTTATAATCTTCTTCAATTAAAATTCCATGAGCTGTGACGGGATTCAAACCAAGGACAGGAACCGTGCCAAGTACGAGCCGGACGACAACTCTGCCACTGCGTAATTCTACATAATTGACCAGAAGACGCAAAGTTCATTAAGAAAAAAAATGGCAAGAAATAGACTTGATATTCGTTTTAGGGACCGAAATTTTTGGAATAATCAATGGATAAAATTAAATCCGAATTTTACTCACATACTTCCGATTTTTTTTAAAGATCAGAAAAATGCTGAAAACTTTGAAAATACTCCATCGATCCACATGACTCTGCTGGGTCTTACAACTTTATAATCTAGACGCAATGGCTTCGACTTGGTATGTTAAATATATTAGAACTGGAAATAAAAAAATAAAACGTTCAAAGGTTTTTTTTTATTCCATCTTTATTTTTCTCAATTGTAATGACATAAATTCTACAACTTTTTGATATAATCTGAAACTACATATATACAGCTTTCCAACGGTGTTATGAATTTCTGTGTTTAATATATGGCATCATAGACGAAAACTAAGCACTCTATCCCAACAATGTATATTTTTGATAAACATTTATAAATATTCACATTAACGATTACTTATTTATTTAGAAATCGTGAGATGCGGTCTGGTGTGATGTAGGTTTCAGAAAAACATTTTCTTTATCGTGCCAACGTTTCGATCTTTATTGAGATCATCTTCAGGGCCTGGGATTAACAAACATTGTTTACATATAACAATTACATTTTGGATGTGGAAAAGTGAATTTATACAATGCAAAATATTTTCACCTCAAAGAAGCCGACGCCTTATTCAAAAATGTCTTTTCTATACCGACATCCTTCCCCACCCCTTCAAAATCCAACGTATATAAACACAAAATAGCAAAATCTCACTGGCACACTCGACACGACACGCAAGAATGACACAATTACACAGAAGACAAACACTTTGAATGAGTAGAAATACTTTGATTGAATATATAAAAAAATATATTTTGCATTGTATAAATTCACTTTTCCACATCCAAAATGTAATTGTTATATGTAAAGAATGTTTGTAAATCCCTGGCCCTGAAGATGATCTCAATAAAGATCGAAACGTTGGCACGATAAAGAAAATGTTTTTCTGAAACCTACATCACACCAGACCGCATCTTACGATTTCTAAATAAATATCGATTAACGGTCACTAATCACCACACATTAACGATTACATTGTTATTATTGAAAAATATTTTTTTAACAAAAACCGAAAGAGATATACGTTCTTGCACAACAAAAAAAGTGCCTCCGAGTACAATTTCATTCGGAAAATTAAAGAATTTTTAAAAAATATTCTTCACTTCCAAATGCCTCTGAATTTTTTTAGAATTCACAAAAATGCTGATATTTTCAAAAAGCTTGACTAATTCATAGAAACATCTGCAGAAAAAATAGAAATATCTGGTAACTATAAATAAATAAAAACCGCTAATATAAAAAAAATGTTTGAAGGGGTTTTGTTGATTTAATTTTTATTTTTCTCATTTTTAAAATTAAATAATTTAATTTTACGTCATCGTTCATTATAGTGTAATCATTTAACTAAAATGTTTACCTTGATACAATCTGAAAGAAAACATCCATCTTCCCAACGGTTTTAATTAAGTCTAAAAAACCTATTTTTATAGAAATTCATAACTTCTCAGGATTTTATTAAATTTAATTGTCATTACAACCGTTAGAAAGCGCAAACTCTCTTCTTTCATACTATGTCAACAAGGACACACTTGATACCATGACGTATATCAATATCTACGATACACACACTATCACTAGCTGCCAAATTCAATTTTTCGTAGTGACCAAACGACATCGCAAAGTAAGTTAAAAAACTTTTTTTTAGCAAAAAACAGTACCAACATCTTTCGTTTTTCCGAACAAAAAAAATCCTGAATACAAATTTTTTGAAAATCAAAAAAATTCATATATCTCTTCCCTAATTTTTGGCCATTCCATTTTTTTCAAAAATTACAAAATCCTAACAACTTCTGATAATCTGAACCAATCCATAGGAAAATCATAATTATAAAGGTTTTACAACCTTGTAAATTATACCTTGTAGGACAATCGAAATATAATAAAACTAGAACTAAAATAAAACGTTTTGTGACTTTTCGTTTATTTCATTCTATTTTTTTCTCAGTTTTATTGACACGAAATCTGAACCTTGTTAAAGGCTGAAAGACGAAATTGTCATATCGTTGAATTCGGGCTTAAATACAGAAGCCGAGCATCCAAAGTAAGAAATTACTCCAGGTTAAATCCAGCCTAACAATGTCAATTGTCATGCTTTAAAAATTTCCGTTTAAGACTTTTAGACGGTGGTAGAAAGAATCCAAGTTGTTTTTCCAAAAAGTTCAAATTTTATCTTTTAAAAAATTTCCCACGGAATTTTTGCTTACATGCATAAGATTTCTTTCGAAAATCATGACAATTATGATAACTTTGAAACAAATCTACTGATAGATCGTAAACTTTAAAGGAGGTTAGAACCTTATAAACCACAAGTAAAGCCAACCCCGGGCTTCGATATATAAATTAGATCCAGACATAAAATAAAACGTTTGGATAGTTTTTTTTTTTACTTTATCTTTATTTTCTCCTTTATTTTCTCACTCATACTGATGAAATCTCAATATTGTTGACACCTTCTAAAAGAACTCAAACTTAGCTTTCTAAGGTTGCTTTACCTTTGGAGGTGGATAAAAGCCAGAGGAGTTATGAATTTTTAAAATGGAACACCAGGCATCGTAGAAAAAAATTGCTCCCGGCGACATATCAAACCCGAAAAATTATAAATTGTGATTACTGTGAAAATTCGTTTTTGAGAGTGCTTAAAACAAATCTGAATTGTTTTTTTCCAAAAGAAAAACGATTTTTGCCATACTTAATTGAAAAATTGCAATTTTTCATATACTTAGTGTCATTTAGTGCAATACAACAATGACAAAAATCTGATCCTTTTTAATACAGGCTGAAAGAAGAAACATGTAGCTTTTCAATGAATGTAATACTGCGGACATTGGATAAAAGCCCGAGTATTAATAACTTTTTTAGATAGTCCCTGGACATGACATGAAAAAAATGTCACCCTGATAATTTAGTCCAAAAATGTCTAATTTTTGTTCGCTGTACAAATTCCTATTTAAGATAATTAAAGGGTAGATATTACTTACTTGAATTGTTTTTGATAATATTTTTGGCTCACTTCAAAATTTTGGGAAAAGAAAAAGACTCCAGCAATTATTGAAAGATATTTAAATCTGGCTGGATCTTTGGGTACAATTTTCAATGACAACCTTCAACCAAATTTTGGTTTGTATTATTTTTTCTTAGTGATTATTCGGGATTATATCTGCATGAAGTCAGTTCAAGCTTTCTGGAAGATAGAGATTTAATTTGTCCAAACCTACACTTAATTTTTACGGATGGATCAAAAATGGACAATGGGAGGGGTTGCGCCTGGTATGATCCGCAATCAAGCAAAAGCGGCATTGTACATGCTACCCAAAGAATATAGTGTACACTCGTCGGAATTAATGGGTATCTTAAAAGCCTTAAGCTTTATTACTGGAAGTAATATGCTATCCGGAGGAAGGTTAATTATCCTTTTAGATTCAAAAAGTGATACAGTTTGAAAAATTTTAATCCCAAAACTGATTGTAATTATCTATTGCCCCTTATCGTGGATATTTCGTTTAAGTTGAAAACCAGTAAAGGAATACACACTTTTTCTTGGGGGCAAAGGGACACTCAACTAACTATCATAATGATATTGTTGATAAAAGAGCAAAACTCAGGATACGGATTGAAACTCTTATCCCAACTTTGAATGCGAAAAACGCCATAAAATTTAAGTGAAAAGAAATATGGCAAAAATACAACAATGCACTGGTCACCGGTCGGTTGTACCACTCTGTTAACCCCCAGCTTGATAATACGCCCTGGTTTTTAAATTCAAAATATCATCGTAACAAGATTGAGATGCAACCACGGATTAAGTTGCTCTTTTCTATACATGATTAACCAGCGAAAAAGTGATATATTCAGTGCGTAAGACAACAGAGGATTTATAAAAAAAACATACTATAACTTAGTGGAATAAATTTAAATCCAAAAGAAGCAAATTTTTAAATAAAATATACATGATGAAACATATAGGAAAAACCAATAAATTACAAATATCTGTTGAGCATAAGAGACTTGGACTTTTTTAAAGTATTCTGCACTTTGTATATAGTTGTGATATAACAATTTAAAATTAAAATGTGATTATTTATTTTTCTGTCTGTGTACTGCGTCTCTATTATCTATTGAGCTATTTATTTGTCTATTTATTGTGTACGTGTATAATATAGTTCATCTCCTTTACGACTGTGAGATGTATTGTATTCGTATGTGTATGTTTATTGCAAAGTTATTATGTACATTTCGCTTTCCAAAAATTTCCTTGAGCTAATTGCTAACGTAAAGGCCAAATAAAAGAAATATAAAGAAATTAATTGTTTTTTAAGTATTTTTTCTTGGCCTACTTTACTGAAAGTTTTTTTTTCGATTTTTGTAGGTTCTTGTATATTAAATATAAGAACATATTATCCTCTATCATCCTCCCTAAAAAGATAAACTGATATATAATAAACCTCGAAACAATACAGCAAAAAAGTATAAAATTATTTTGAAAAAATTATTGAAATAACTTCCATATTTTTTCGGCTCCTACGGCCTATTGGCAAAACAGGGCCAGGTGTTAAAATTATCTACGTTTTACAATTGAAATTTGTACGACTGATATGCCGAAATACGCCTGACAAACCAGCGAAGATAGGCTGACCAAAACGACCAAGAAACCAACAGTTATTTTTTCCAAATACAATAAATTATAAACAGAAGAAAAACCGAAACTTTCGGAAAATCGCGTTTAAAAGTTAAGATTTTTCTTAAAATCGAGTATCAATGATATACCACGGATAAGCTTTTCCCTCGAGAATAGCAGAGAATTCTTGAAATAGCTTTTGTTATTTTGCCCTGTGCTTAAATCGATTGGAACAATTTTCGACTCAACCCTCTTTTTCACAACCACAGATTTGTACTATTATTTTTAATGAAATATATACTGACAGACCTGAACATTCGCGTAATTGAAGATTCAAACAATGAACAAGGAAAAATGAAGAATGGACAGATTATTGTAGCAATTGCAGGAAAATCCAATAGATTTGATAAATTTTATAACAACCTTGTTAGGTACTTTTACATTTAAAACAGCAAAATATATCTTTCATCTTTCGTACATAATTAATTAGGTTGTTAAACAATTCTGTACATAATAAATAAAATATAGATATATTTAATTGTAGCATATACGTGGGCTTTATGAACAAAAAATTCATTTTCATGATCTTATTTTTTAAGACTTTTTCCTTGGATTTGTGTTTTGTTTTTTGAATTGTTCCCACGGCTCCCTTTGTTTTAACACCGCCTTGAGTCCTCTTTGACTCTCATTGTCTCGGGGCAGAGCGGGGTGGTGGATCTTGCGCCCTAAGCCCTCTCACCGAAAATCAATACCAGGGGTAGCGTCTTATTTGTAAGAAATTTCTGATTTTCTTGTCATGGGGGATGAAAGGGGGTTGAGGGTGGGAAGGTGTCTCCATGGCTACGAGGCATGCGCCCTCTTCTCTGCCCTAACTTCTTAATGGCATTACCGACAACTTGAATTAGACCACCCCCGAAGCCCCTCCACGGCCGCCCACCACGTCTATCCCATGACAATGTTTTACTCGGGAAAATGAATTAATTTACAGCGATAAATTAGACCTAGGTGCGCCCCTTTGAGAATTAAGTATCCGGATGATTACCAAACAAGGAAATATCTTGGTTAGGGTCTTTCCTACTTCTTCATCCCTGAAATTATTACCGTGCCTGGTTGTGGCGTCCTTTCCTAACTCTCACCTTTACATAGTACCAAACAAAATTTTGTTTTTATATTTAAAACATAATGAATAGTTCTTCTATACAAATCAACATTTTACATCAATTTATCGAACAATTCATACTGAAGATAATCAAAACTACTACAAATATAAAGGGTTATTTTTATAGAGAATTTTATACTCAAGCAATGGCTAGAAAACCGGAGCAAAAATAAACCATACGCCGTTGAAGTATCGGAATAAGGACACAACTCCGTCATAAGGAGTATAGTGTTTTACTACATAAAAACTACATATACATATATATAGTAAAAACATATATGTATATGTTTTTCCGTAAAATAAATAAGTTCACTAGTTTGGTCGTCCGCTTGTCCAATTAATATCTTTCGATTAATTAAGGTTTTTAGTTGAGATAAAAAAGTCAGCTCACGAGCGGGATCAAGCGGACCACGAAACTAGTGAATTTAATAAGTTTAAATGAAGTATGCCTTCACTAAAGCCCTCCGTGGCCATTTCATTTGTCACCGAGAATCAAATAGATTACACGACATTTAAAAATGGCAAAACGGAGGGAAAATTCGAGAGGTGAGGTTGAGATGGGAAGTTAGTTTCCGAGCGGATCGAAGTAGCGATAGCTCAAGAGGTAGAGCAGCGGCGTATCGAGCCGAAGATCGTGGGTTCGAATCCCGCTCGTGACGCTGACTTTTTTTATCTCAACTAAAAACCTTAATTAATCGAAAAAATTAGTAAGTTTTAATTGTAAATTAACCTTTATTAACATCAAATTAATTCATTTTAACTTCACAGTTGCACATTAAACTTCAAATTTGTTGTTCTCACATTGTTAATTTCAAATTAACCCTTTCTAAAGTATCAAACAACTATGGAGACGCTATGAATTATAAGACTGAAATTAAAATTCCTTTACCCTTCCTTTCTTTTTTTTAATACATTAGCGCTCTTAGATTATATAATTAAATATAAAAACAAATGATTCTTAATTGGAAATATTTTTGAACATAAAATAGTTGGACTCTAGAAAATTTTATGAAAAATAATTACAATAAAATAATAAATTTTTGGGTTTCTTCTTTTAATTTGAAGGTGGGCAGGGAAGATCTCTTTTATCCAGACCCGATTAAGAATAGCCCGTGCGAAGTTGACACCCGGACACTTAGTTTTGGGCCAAAGCCCGCGTGTTCGGCATGTAGAGAACGGCTGCTTGATGTTCCCACCTAATTGAAGGGTACAACTCCTTGGCTCCATATAGAGAGCGCGTAGGAATGCCACCGGACAGGAGATCTGTACTTGAACATGGCAGCGAATATTGTTTTATTGTAAACTGCTCAAAAATGAATAGGTATATTTGTAATTTGTTCTTATTGTAATAATGTTAATTAAATTCATCGATATATTCTTGTTAGTTGGATAAAACAAAACCGAAAATACAAACCAAAAACAAACAAATTTTAATCTTCATTTTTAATAACGGTTGTAGAACATGAAGATTACTCGTTTTTTTAAATACACACCTTTTCTCGTCTTTTCTCCATTTTAATCCAGTTGTGTTCTCTTTAACCATGGAAAGATATCATTTTGGACCAGAAGTCCTCAATATTATTGTGGGAACGAGTCATCGGGATCTCCGGCAAGTGGATATCGCAGTGGCAGTTGGCGTTTATCAGAGCGTGGTAGTGGATCTCAGCGCATACAGGACAGAATGTCATTGCTGCAAGACGGAAGAATAGCTATCCCCCTTGGCTTTTAGGCCTTTTTGAGATGGTCTGCAGCAACAGCCCGCCACCAGCAACTCAGGAGAATGTCTGTTTACAGAACAGACGAGCAATGTATACTGATAGTAGGCTCCGAAGAGTTAACCGATAACAGGGGATGCATACAATGCCCAAGTTCGTGTTCCCTTCATTGCAGTTTGGAGGAAACGGTGTCTGAGCCGGTATTTACACTGGAAGACGAAGCCGCCTCCATATTGTTGAAGGCAACCTCACCGCAGTTTGTTATGTCCAAGAAATTTTTCGAATAATACATCCCTCAAACCAAGAAAATCGTTGGCAGGGATTTTCGGTTTCTGACAATGGTACTGTAATAGCTCCATTCACATTTGTACATACATATATACATATATGTATTAATGTTTCAAGAGGATTTATGTACGTAAATTTCATTAGCAAGTTAGTATGCACTTCGTACTTCCTCATAAACCTGGATAAATTATATAATTACTTATATAATGAAAACTGCCTGTCGTTTTCATCGTTTGTTCATGTTGTATGAAAATTTCAGATATTACGAACTGGGAAATATATCGCTTATAGTGAATACCGCTTATAACGTACAAATTTTTATGGCCTTGAAGTTCGTTATAAAAGATTTATACTTTAATTTCTAATAAATTTTAATGCATTTCATAATAAAAATAAAATAAACATTTCAGGGAAATTTAATTCTAGAAACTTGGCAATATAGGATAGCAGTTTTGTATCATTAGTGTGTGTTTAGAGTGAATGTATTTATTGGCGTGAATGTGTAGTGTAAGAGGGCTGATGACTAATTTTTGAGTACCCATAGATCCTCAATTACGTTAGTTATATAATAGGTGTAAAAGGTGATTGACGAATGCTGAATACTCCACCACCCTAACTGAATGAATGATAAGTAAATAAGAAAGAATTTTTTAAAATATAATTAGTGTTTTTTTTCATATGGTCTTGTAATAGCCCAATTCTTTTATATTTCATTTTGTTTCAAATGCAGTAGTTTTACTTTACGTACTTACATTTCACACCATCTCCAATTTTTTTGAAGTCTTAAATAAATGATTTATTTTCAATTAGAAATGGTAAGCAAAACGGCGTCAGTTTGACGGAAAAAAGATGTACTTATATGGTTTTGCAGGTGTCCAGTTCATCTTCTTGTTCATTATCGAAAACCCTATGTCCTGCACCCAAGGTATTGTCATGTTATTGTGTCCCCCTTTTGTAGATTTCGACGTATTGAGTGACTATTTTGATGTCACCTTTTGACCTGCTAAATGTTTTAAGGCTGTCTGACTGTCTGATTTTATGAGGATTTTTTTGTCAGTGTTTGTAATGTTCTAAAAAAAGGGTTAATTGAAGTGAAAAAATCGTCCATTTGAAGGTTAATGTGAAATTAAAACGGAAAAATTTGAGGCGGAAAAGTGGTTGATTTGAAATTTAAAAAGAATAATTTCACATTCAAAAGAGGTACTTTGACGGGAAAATGGTGCGGTGCTTAAGCAGATATAGTGTTTTATCTATCTATCAAACAGGTCATACTAAACCTATTGAGTTAGAATGGTAAATATTTCATATAAACTATAAAGATCTTTAGCCTTAAAAAAACTTGGGTAATTAAAGAACAAACATTAGATGTTGTTAGAATTGAATAAATTGGTATGCAGAAAACAATTACTGCTCTCGGCGAAAGACCCAATTGTTTATCCCAGAAAAGGGAATCTTTATCCAATTTAACCCCATTACCTCTCTTCCTTCCTAACCCCCGAGTTTAAATCCTAAATAAATGTATGTTTTTACTTGTTTTTCCCTCTGCCCTGTGTTTTTAACTTAGACAATTAAGCCCCTAGCTAAGAATCTTGTTACAACATACCTCGATACGGATATTTTAAAAATTAGTAAAGCTTCCATTTATGAATTGTACACGTAATAGAAATAAATCTAAATAATCAAATATAAAGATTATAATTTTTTGCACATATACAAACAATGAATCTAGTCTGCGAAATCAAGCCAGTTTATACATTGGACAAGGCTTTTTAAAAGAAATGTTTAATAATGCGATCATTTTTCAAAAGAACGACAGATACAATGACAAGACAATGTTGGTTCCTCGGGCTTTTATACAACGTCCGCTGTATTACATTCACTGAAAGCTGGATGTTTCTTCTTTCAGCCTATATTAAAAAAGATCAGATTTTACTTAATTGTTGTACTGTATTAAATGAGACTAGCTATATAAAAAGTTGCAAAAAGTAAATAACTGAAAAAAGCTCCCAGTTAAGTAGGTCAAAAACTTTATTTCTGGAAAAAACAATTCAGATTCGTTTCAAGACGTCTTTAAAGCCTTTAAATACGTATTTTCATAGCGTTAAAGAATTAGAATTTTATGGGCTTAATGGGGGAGAGCAATTGTTTTCTCCGATATCCAGTGTTCGACTTAAAAATTCAAAGCTCCTCTGGATTTTAGTCAAATCTAAAGTTATTATAATGGTTATAAAGCTGAATTTCTTCCTTCAACAATGACAACAAGGTTGCAAATTATGTATTTATACGATAAACATACCATGCCATCCTGGAAATTAGAATTTGAAGTGGTAACCAAATGGCTTAGCAAAGTAGATTAAAATAGTTGTTTTTAGCAATTTATATTCCTTTGTCAAGCCCAAATCTCCTTGAATACAGATTTTTGTAAAAAAAAACTAAATGCCTTCGATTTCTTTCGATAATTACAAAAATGTTGTTAACTCGGAAAGAATTTCACTGGTACAACTACTCTATGAACGCTAGTGTCATTGATGACACTAGCATAGCTTCCGTAAATAATTAAAATTGGAGATATAAAACAAACGTTTGAGAAGTTTTGTTGATTCCATCCTTTTTTTTCTCACTTAAAATGAAATGTATTCAAAACTTGTTGACTTAGGTTGAAAGCAAATAGATTTTACTTCAGAACGATTGTAATGCCCCCTTAATAATAAAATCCAAGGGAGTTATGAATTTTAAGTAGAACACCGGGGACCGAGCATAACAGAAAAAAATTGCGCTCGGCGGCCCGGCGTATCAAGCCGAAAATGTTTAATTTATGTTTGCTGTGAAAATTTGATTTTAAGAGCTTTTCAATGATGATGTATAAATATTATCACGGTAAATGCACCTAAACCTCGAATAATGAATAAAACACCCGTTAATCACGAAACGGTAAATTACGCGCCTACACCTCAATTTCAAAAAAAAAAAAAATTTCCCACGAGGACCCCTAAGCCTTCAACCGGCCGGGAACCAGCTGCAAAATTTTGTTCCAAAACAACGATTTCGCAGTATGAAAAACACCCGTCCAAATCTATGAGTGTCTCAAAGAGCTCAACTTTAAAAATTTTAATCAACCTTCAAGACAACGGTACGAATCACGAAGAAGTACATTACGTAAAAATATTTATTTAGAAATCGTGACATGCGGTCTGGTGTGATATCGCATCTCACGATTTCTAAATAAATATCGATTAACGGACACTAATCACCACACATTACGTAAAAACTGATGGAAATTTTTCAAATTTTAGAAACAGGCCAGAACCCAGAAGACAATACGAGCCAAAATGATTAGAAACCTGATCGAACGAAATTTCAAACTAACCTAATTTTATAAGATACCCAAAATTTAGAATAAGATAATGAAAATTATTTTTAGAGTACTTTGGCCCCATGTTCCGATTCTTGGAGGAAATGGGATTGGTCTATTGAATGTAGTGCTAATAGTTGTCTGCTACCTAGCTTGTTTTGGGAGTGAATGTATTTTACCTTGATTATACTTATTAGCATGAATGTGTGATGTGAGAGGGTTGATATCGGAACCTCCCCCCATCGACCCTCAATTAGGTTAGTTATATAATATGTGTAAACGGTAATGGAGAAATATCGAATATTCAACCACCCTAATTGAATGAATGGTATTATGATTGTATAAATTTATACATTGCTAGAAATTCAATTTTCACATCCTACATGTATTTGTAAAATTTAGACAATGTTTATCAATCCCAAGCCCTGAAGATGATCTCAATAAAGATCGAAACGTTGGCACGATAAAGAAAATGTTTTTCTAAAATCGACGTCAGATCTGACCGCATCTCACGATCTCCGAATAATCATTGACTAACGGTCACTAAACACCACACATTTAAAAATTATTTTTGATTAACACTTAACAGAGATAATATTTTTCAGTTTTAACAAAATAAACTATGCATTACAGAAAAATGTAATATCAATTGTCAATTTTTTTAAGAGGAAAAGATTTGAGTGTGCTATCTTTTTGTCTCCTGGACATTAGATGCACCAGTTAATAAAAGTATTAATCAAATAATAATAGTCGAATTAGAATTTGAACCAATTAAACCCAAAATAACTATGATAATCAATAAAATGTACAAAGAAATCAATTTGACCAATACCTTATATAATTTATAAAAACGTATGTTGTCCCAGAGACAATTACCAAAAATTGTGTTCCACACTTTTTAAATAGTTTAAATATTCAGAACTAGAATCAATAAATTCTAATATTGTTTAATTTAATAAATACGATAGAAATCCCCTGCAATTTTTTCCCTACGAGGGTTCGCAATAGCAGTTGTCATATCAACCCTCGGGGTGTCGTGTATTTGAAATAAAGCCCATTCGTAAGTATGTCGGGACCTTTGCCCTACAGTGATGAGCACCGTGTCAACGCCTAAAGGTCGATTCATACCAGCACAAGAGCGTGTCCAGCACGTAGCGTGGCAGACACGGCACAGACACTAGAATTCATACCAAGCGGTAATCACAGCAACAGTCACCTACAGACCAACGAACTTCATTCTTCAGAAAACCAATGGACAGGATTCTTTCCACGTCCGTGTATTACAAATTACGTACATTTCATCACAAATATATAATATTCTTATAATATTATTATGGTATGCAGAAAACAATTAC
>NW_019392723.1:103693-174237 GCF_000648675.2 Cimex lectularius
AGAAATCGTGAGATGCGGTCTGGTGTGATGTAGGTTTCAGAAAAACATTTTCTTTATCGTGCCAACGTTTCGATCTTTATTGAGATCATCTTCACAATTTTTTTGCGTTGTATAAATTCACTTTTTTCCACATCTTACATGTATTTGTTAAATTTAAACAATGTTTGTAAATCTCAGGCCCTGAAGATGATCTCAATAAAGCTGGAAACGTTGGCACGATAAAGAAAATGTTTTTCTTAAACCTACATCACACCAGACCGCATCTCACGATTTCCGAATAATCATCGACTAACGATCACTAATCAACACACAGTTATAGTCTACGATACTAGATTTGGGATAAATTCCAGAGGCGTTATGAATTTTTAAGTGGAACACGGGACGTCGGAGAAAAAAGTGAACCCTGCGGATCCAACCCAAAATCTTCATGATTTTATTGCTTTAAAAATTAGTATTTAAGGGTGTTTAAAAAGGATCCGTATTGTTTTTTAAAAAAAGTTACTTTACTGGAAGGACTTTTTTATAAAAATCACCTAGAGAAATGGATAATAGACATGTTTCATTTTAGTCAGTTTTCCACTATTAAACAATTTCAAAATAAACACAGCCGTACAAGGTAAAAATAATTCGACCTTGTTTAGTTTTGAATTATCTCGACTATAATTTTTATCAACAAGGATTTCGTTAATATCGTTGAAATAAAACTGATTTCTTACCTTTGACGATCCCGTGTCGCAGCTTCTCTTTGGTCCAACGTGCACTAAGTTGTGAGACGGTCATCCAACCCTTTCCCAGCGGTACCGTTAGATGGGCCAAAAGGTCAGCAGCATCCCCCCCTGTGGACCGAAAAACTAGTTTAATAGATACTAGGCCACCCTTCTTTTTTTCCTCCCCACATCTCTGGGAGTGAGAATGCTCTTGGGAGTGGGAGATTTGATAAATCCGGAAAGTCTTTCAAGTACTTCAACTCACTATTATCTCATTGCGTTTAAGGTCGTCGATTAATTAATTAAATATTTTATATAGGTGCTTCTTCGTCGTAAGGACAAAGCTAAAATGGTAATCGGGATTCAGAGAAATTCTGTGGATTTTCATTGTTCAACTGGTTTAAATTAAGTCTTTGACGTTGAATCTTTACGCATTACATACGATATAATTTATCCATTTCCCGTGTTCCATTCCTCACCGAGTGCAAATATTGAAATTGGTCTGAGTGTATTAGTGGTCAGCATCAAGCATTAAGGCTGTCTTTACAATTTGCAAAGTAAATACAAGGCGTCTACCTCATTCGAGCGGTAAATTAATTTGATGTCCATCTATTTGATATCCTAAGTTCCTCCTCGATATATTTGATGTTTTGGTTTGTAATAACAATTGTAAATTGTCCAATCGTACACTTTAT
Source organism: Cimex lectularius (assembly GCF_000648675.2). NCBI lineage: Eukaryota > Metazoa > Arthropoda > Insecta > Hemiptera > Cimicidae > Cimex > Cimex lectularius. The sequence continues at coordinate 105,096 of NW_019392723.1, forward strand.
AACCATCAAATATAAAATAACAAGGTTCAAACTATATCCAAATAATATAATTAAAACAAATATACACACATATACGAACAACTAGCGCCGCAAAGAGCACGGTGTGGCCTTCCTAATGACATAACAAAAGTACTTAAGCACAACAGTGATTATAAACGGTAGGTCCTTGATTACCTAAAATTAATCAATGTATATAGCTATATATAACCCACCACACGTGGTACATTCCTCCTATTTGTATGAATGTATTTATTTGCGTGAATGTCGAAGTATGCATGGGTGTGACGGAATAACAAGTACCCACAGGCCCACCAAATTAGTATAGATATGTTATATATTTGTAGTATGATGTGAGGGACGGGTCATTGGCATTTCGTTGGTACTATACTTCCAAAGTGTAGTGGCTTGTCCAGAATGAATGTATTTATTAGCGTGAGAGGTGATGCGTGAAAGGACGTGGCTGTCGAGGAATATCGAGTACTCCACAGGCCCGTCAAACAATTTAGATTAGGATAGGTTAGTGTGTGAGTGGGACTTGTAAATACAGTTTGAACGTATTTATTAGTGTGAAAGACAGGAGGCCGCAAGATCACGATAATCTTCCTACCTCCAATTTAGTTGTAGTATAGGTTAGTAAATTAGTATGAATGTGAATTATGAAAATGTGTAAATATTATATCTATTTATTTTAATTTATCACGTGTGGGAGGGTAACAACAAACAAGATAACGAATCCGCTTTTAGGTGAATTAGGTGAATCGAAAGGCAACTGTTGTTTAGTTGAGGCATAAGAAGACTAAGAAAAGAATATACACATAACATAGATAAGAAGAAAATGCGAGAAGGTTTATAAAAAAATAAAAATAATAATAATAATAATTTTCGTTTAGCAGTACAAAAAAGAAAAAAAAGAAACAAGAAAAGACTGAAAAGACCTTTCAAAAGGCCCAAAAATGAACACAATGACAAATTTCAATTACTTAATATTTATGCAAGGTATTGGATGAGATTAAAAAAAGTCAATGTCACGAGCGGGATTCGAACACACGACCTTGGGCTAAATACGCCGCAGCTGTACCACTTGAGCTATCGTGACTTCGCACAATGACAAATATTTGTTGAATTTTAATCTCTTATTTCAATGTGTTCCTAACTGGATGAGGGAAGTTTTAGGAACTCTCACGATGAAAAATATCCCGGCAATCCTACAAATTCTCTCAACCGAGAAATTTAGATAAAAAATAGGATTAATTAAAATCCCACAAATTTTGCTTTTTACGGCCTTTTTATTCTTTAGAATCAACAGGAATTAGGATGAGAAGAAAAATAAAAAAGAGACTTTTAATCTCTTATTTCGGTGTTTCTAACAGGATGAAAGATGTTTTAGGAACTCTCACAGAGAAAAATAGCCCGACAATCGCACAAAAGCCTCTTTTTTTGATAATTTTATTACTTAGAATCAAGAAGAGTTTGTATTAGTGTGTGGTGTTTAGTGATCGTTAGTTAATGATTATTTGGATCGTGAGATGCGGCTGGTGTGACGTAGGTTTTAGAAAAACATTTTCTTTATCGTGCCAACGTTTCGATCTTTATTGAGATCATCTTCAGGGCTCAAAGTGTTTGTTGTCCGTGTAGATGTGCCAGTCTTGTGTGTCGTGTTGAGAGTGCCAGTGAGAAATTGCTGTTTTATGTATATACACGTTGGATTTTGAAGGGGTGGGGAGGGAAGTCAGGAATAGAAAGACTTTTTTTATATGAAGAGTCGGCTTCTTTCAGGCGAAAGGAGCCGACAATGGGAAAAACGTGAGTAATGGTTCGGCTTGATTATCCTTTCAGGATTATATAGACGGGAATAATTAGGGAAAGGAAACCAAATTGTTTCAGAATTAGAATATGTTTGATGTGTGGAATGTCATGATTGTTTTATATATTATATGTTTTGTGTGATGTGATGATGTTATCGATATTGAATTTGATTAATCATGTTAGCATATCAAATTCAAAGGTTGTATTAGGATAAGAGGAAAATTAAAATGTAAAAAAACAATAAGTAAAAAGGCAAACATTTTCTGACGTGTTTCTAACAGGATGAGAGATAGTTTAGGAGCTCTTACAATGAAAAATACTCCGACAATTCCACAAATGTCGCTTTTTTGACATTTTATCTCTAGAATCAACAGGGGTTTGTGTTAGTATGAGAGGAAACATAAAAAGGAGTATTCAACAAGTAAAAAATAAGCAAAAAGGCATATATTTGTGGTTTTTCATATATTTCAATGTGTTTTTCTTTCCTTTTCATTTTTCTTATACAATACAAGCTTCTGTTGATTCTAAAGGATTTATGGATATTTATCATGGTTTAAGCTCTTAAAATTGCTGTCATCCTGTAAGAAAAGCATATTTAAAAATAAGATCTAAAATTCTACAAATATTGGCATTTTAGTTTAATTTTTGACTTTTTAAATGCTCCTTCTCATACCTGCCCCATATCTAAGCCTTTTTTATGACTAAATGAGAAAGTACCTTTTCTACAGCGTATTGAATACAGTTAGCTACTTTTCATTTAATGGTCTTAAACCTTGTTGAAATATGCAGAAAGAAGAAACAACAAAAATAGTGGTGTTTTTTACAATTATATTTTGAAGTAGCAGAGTTTTGTAAGAGGATGAAAGGAAGGTACTGTCAAAAAGAAAAATCAACAAAATTGCAATATGTACTTTACTTTTAGCTCCTATTTCAATGTAAGCGTAGTTAACAGGATGACAGAAGTTGAAGGAGCTCTCATAACTAAATAAAAATAAATAAAATCTTAAACTAGTTTAAATAGGCTTAAGCTTAAGTAAAGAAGGAATAAGCACGTTTTCAATGGTTGTCATACCTTAGAGAATGGCTAAAATTCCATTAAAACCATTACCGACTTTTATACTAAACGAAAATTAACATTTTTGGCTGGGGGCAATTTTTTCCAACGATATCAGGTATTGTATTAAAAAATTCATACTTCCTCAGGATCTTATCCAAATTGACCGTTATAATAGCCGTTTTACAGTTTAATTATTATGGTTTGTCGCCGGTTATTTTATGAAGTAACTTCATACGAAAAAGCCCAGGAAAAGCTTAGAGGGAAAGTGCCTCGTCTTGGACCGATTTTATTGAAACTTTTGCGTTGATACTAAATCGAAAATATTAAAAATATTAAAAACCAGTACCGCCGTTATTGCAAATGAGCTTTAGGACCCAAAAAATATTTTATTAGGCAATTTAAATATATATTTTTAAATATGGTTTTCTGCCTTTTTTATGCATGTATTGTGTTTTACAAAAAATAATAAAATAATACGCAAATGAGATTAGTTCTATAAAATGTCACAAAAGCAAAATAAAAGTAGGTCAACATTTTTAATCTTGAAAAAACAAAACGGATATCTTTTAGGCTCCATATAAAGCTCATATATAGGAATTTTTATAGTAAAATAGACGTTTTATACAAAGATGTTAAATAGTATGGCGGGGAAATTTTTCTTACTATCTAGCATATCCGGTGTAAATCCAATATTTAAAAAGTTAAAAAACCAAAGTAAAGTAATCAGCAATTTTTATTTAGAATAAAATCAGTTTAATTTTAAGGATCCTCTTATGCCCGGTTGTATAGCGGGTATATTTTTTTCCGATGCCTCATGTTTAACTTTAATAAATTAAAAATTTCTCTAAATAATCCAAATTTAAATTTGTTAGATTTTTTACGAGGGTATTTCAACTACGAGGTTATATGAACCCTTAGGGTGCCGATGTTTTTGAAAAAAAGCCCATTTGTAAGTATGTCGGGTTAGAATGCAGGGCCGCTGGATTCGAACCCGGGACCTTCACCTTACTGTAATTAGCGCCATGTCAATGCCTAAACCGTTGCGGCCACCGACGCCCCTTATTAGATTTGGAAATCGGAATCTCTCTTTTTTCAGCCTATTTCAACAACTTTTGGATTTTATAATATTTCATGCTTTTTTAAGGGAGGAAAATAATATTGAAAATCAATAAAAAACTTTCTTGTGTTTTTTATGTCTTTCGATTCTAATTTATATACGGAGACTATTATGCAATTGAGTTTAGTTTAACTATAGGTTTTTATAGCCCTGTAAAATTTCATGCAAATCTGTAGAGCCTTCTCAAACTAATTACAACTCTTTTTGTACTCAGGCACTTGAAAGGTGAAAAATTATTTTTTATTTTATTTTTTATAGACTTTTTAGAAAGTTGTTTCCAAGATTATTTTGAGATAAAAAACAAATAAAAACGTTGTTTGTCGATTACGATAAACCTACACCTACACTCCTACGTCACTACGCCAAAATTGTATTTCGCACCTACCTCTAATGTAGGTACCGTAGATATTGAAATACATAAATTTTTAAAAAGTGTAGGTGGAAATATGAGAAGAAAAATTAAACTTTTTAACGGTCGTAATAACGTTGAATTTGGTCGTAACCTAGAAGAGTTATGAATTTTGAAAAAAAAAATCCTTGGCTTATTCCGACTAAATGCCTCCACTTCTTTTGTAAAATCACCAAATTAGTTATCAATTGGAAAAAATTCTAAAGGTCTACAGAAAACCATGTAGGACTTTAGATCCTTGTGACTCATGTAATGGCAGAAAAGTCTCTGAATATCAATTTCATTCATGACTGATATATAAAATAAAACTTTACAATTAATTAAGGTTTTTAGTTGAGATGAAAAAAAGTTAATGGCACGAGAGGGATTCGAACCCACGACCTTCGGCTAGATACGCCGCTGCTCTACCACCTGAGCTATCATGACCTCGATCCACTCGGACATCTAGCCGAAGGTCGTGGGTTCGAATCCCTCTCGTGCCATTAACTTTTTTTCATCTCAACTAAAAACCTTAATTAATTGTAAAGTATTAATTGGTGAAGCGGACCACGAAAATAGTTAATAAAATAAAACGTTTGTTTTTGTTGACTGGATCCTTATTTTTCTCGCTAATAACATAATAAAATCTACAAATTGTTGAAATAGCCAAAAATTGGAGAAATCCAGCATTCTATCGGTTGTAACATTGTAGATGTCGGATAAAATCAAGAGGATTTGTGATTTTTTAGGTGGAAGACACAATGTTGGAGAAAAAAAATTAAGGCTAGCTAAATTCAGCGTAAGCATGATTTTTATCATTTAATGTATTACTGACATACATATCAATGATGAACCCTCGATGATATGTTATGGTAAAGGAGGCATTTTATAGGTTTAGTGTTAAAATTTTAGAAATATTAACCCAGTTTTGAGAGCACGAAAAAAATTTGCTCGACCGGATTCTCGCTTAGAAAGTTAAAAGCGTACTCAATTTTAAAAGCGCTCGCTTCTTAAGCCCGAGCCATTCCGTCAAAGCGGAATTTTACACGGGTATTCATTAAGTCAAGACATGGATGAGTGGGTCAGGGGTGAGCATAAAACCTCAGGGGCTAAGTAAATATGCCTTGGGTGAGGGCCTACGACAATTCAAGCGTAGGGAGGGCTTCAAGGGACAATGTTACCCCGAGTGTCACTAGATAAGTGTAAACAAGTGCGGTCTTTCCCACTCAAGCATTTTTAAAAGGAAAATAATCATTTTTCGTTAAGCTTGACAAAAACAGCATAAGGCGAGCAAATCTGGATGTTTTTTTTGGTCACGTGGTCATCTTAGTATATTTTATTAGTAATTTTTGTTAAATGATAGTTCTATATTTATATTTTTTTTTTCTTCAAAAAATTTCTCGTTTTTATTGCTAATGAAACCGAAATCTCCCTAGATTGTATATTGCATTGTAGTTTTTTTTATTTATGTATTTTTGTATATGTTTTTTTGTAGGATAATATTATACAAGAATAAATTGATTTTGTCGTTATTTGCGATCCAACAACGTTGTATAAATTCTAAAGAAGCATGGAGTTGAAAAGAAAGACATTAAATTGAACGTGTGCCAAAGGCTTTGGTGCATTGCTGTCTGCTAAAGGACCATTACGGCAGATCGAATAAACTGGAAGACAACACAAAGAGAAGTAATTGAATAGTCCGAAGACAAAGACGGACAATCCGATTACGTCACCCACCTTACATAACCACATCAACACTGGTTTCAAATCTATACATGAAAATGAGAGAAATCCCTCAACAATGTATGAACAGAGAACAAAAAACATAAAAATCTCCCAACGATTTTGCTAACTTTTCTCATTTATTGAACGAATCCAGGTGTCTGTAGATGACAGGTAAGTTAAACCCTGTTCATTATTCCAATTAATTATTCTTTTCATCTAAGGTTTTTGGTTGAGATGAAAAATTAGTGTCACGAGCGGGATTCGAACTCACGACCTCCGGCGCAATACCCCCCTGCTCTAACAACTTGGGTTATCGTGACTAACCTATCCCTAACCAACCCCTGTATATTATATTTAATCCATACATGCTAGCGGTCATAATTGAACGTATTAATTATTTAAACTAATTAGTCTTTTTATCTAAGGTCTTGGTTTAGGTGAAAAAGTTACTGTCTCGAGCGGGATTACCTTCGACTCAATACGCCGTTGCTCTAAGCACTTGTTGTGTAACGATGGTTGTTGAGCTCGTGGGTTCGAATCCCGAACATGACACAAAAATATATATAGCTTCAAACTGTTGCTCAAACCAGGAATAAAACGAATACAAAACCTGAGCTCATATAGGTTGTACTGCTTGCCCATTATAGTAAACAAAAATAATTAGGCAATTTTATGTGAAATAAAATATGAAATATGTACATGCATATGTATGTACTCTTTTACAAATATGCGAATAAAAAAATATGTAAAATAAAAATAAAATAAAAACATTTAGTTATGCAATTTTTTAAAAGAATTTAATAATTTACACATATTAGTTAGATAATGTGAAAAAAGCATGACTATAATAAGTTAATAAAATAGAAAGTAGTCTTTTAATTTTCAAAGTTATTGGAAATAACGTACAGTTCTAAAATAAAAATGTATCATTCTAGTGTTAAAAATTCTATAAAATAAAACCAATTTTCTTTTAAATGGTCAAGAACTTATAAAAGTTAATTTTAAAATATTCTTGATTATTTGTATTTGAAAAATGTTAAAAAGATATCAAATAAATCTTTAAAACTTTAAGTACTAGTAATTTAAACTTTAAATTCTCGAAATTTTTTGTTACGAACGTTTAGTTCTCTGAAACCTATCTTACTCTTTTGCTCATTATTTTAAAATTTTCAATAATTTCATCAATTATTTTATTAAAATGTACCAAAATATCTAAATTAAAGCAAAATATGTAATGATAAATGAAATTCAACAAATTTTACATTTGGAGTTTTATATTTTACATTTAAAAATATGGAAACTAAAATATGATTTACTTGCTTCTAAATAGCATTAAACATGAAATAAAAGTTGCAAAAACTCTGTACGAGGCTGAAAAAAGTATGTGAATACATTCAATTAATTCAGGCTTTAAGTTGAGATAAAAAAGTCAGTGTCACGAGCGGGATTCGAACCCACGACCTTCGGCTTGATACGGCGCTACTCTGCCACTTGAGCTATCGTGACTTCGAATCCCACTCGTGACACTGATTTTTTAATCTTAACTTAAAACCTTAATTAATTGAATGTTATTAATTGGTCAAGCGGACCACGAAAAATAGTGAAATATGTGAATACATGTAAATCCATTCTGTTTGAGTATGTAATTTATAGAACACAACATATACAGGGTATCAACTTGCTAGTTACTCTTGTTAGTTATACTTAATATGCTCAAATATATTAGTTAAATCATTTAAAGGTTTACGAAATTATTGACAAAGTTTTAGACAATGTGTACAGTGGTTTTTAATCTCATAAACGGTTTCATTTATTTGGTCAATTATAAAATAATGGAAAAGCAGTAATTAATGTAACGATATAAAGTATAGTTTATAATTGAAAAAAAATACTGCTAAAATTTTTTCCTAGGTTGTGTATTTTTTGAAGAAATCAGGGGTATACTATGTGTCAAAACCGAACAATTATTTCAGTGTTTGAAAGAAGAGTTTCGATTAAAAAATACTATTTAATTTTTTTTCTCGGTTGAGTAGTTTTTGAGAAAAACCAGGGGTTTGTTAATAAAAACCTATAATTATTACACTGTTCGTACATATACTTTATGCTTAAAAATGCTTTTTTTTCTCGGTTGTGTAGTTTTTGAGAAAAACCAGAGGGATAGGTTAAAAAACCCAGTAAATATGACACTGTTTGAAAGTAAAGCATATGCTAAACAAAATTATGATTATTTTTTTTCTGAGCAATTTTTGAGAAAAACCAGGGGTTCTTTAATAAAAACCTATAATTATTACACTGTTCGTGCATAGACTTTATGCTTAAAAATGTTTTTTTTTTCTCGGTTGAGTAGTTTTTGAAAAGACCTCGAGAGACTAGTTAGTTGAAAACCTGTTACAAAACTAGGAAAAGAAATTAACAAAAATTCCATGAGTACTAAATAATAAGGTATAAAAATTTTAACACAAATAAAATGAAACATACATAAAAAAAATAAAAAGATCAAATTTGACATCCTTTAAAAAGTGCAAAAGCAAGTAGTTAAATTATTCCTATCTCGTATAATATATATTTTTCAACTAATGTATTAATTGGTAATAACGATTTCATTATAAAGGGGAAAAACCTGAACTATTTACCTCAATATCAAAATAATAACAAAATCCACTATCCTTCCCTTTGCTTTTCCTTTTTACTTTAAGGGAATGGCTTTTTACTTTAAGAACAGCCAAGATCCTCCTTTTCTGATAGTTGAAACTATAACAAAAATACATAATATAAAATTATGTGTTTGTAAGTGGGTGTCCAAATATACATATACACCAGTATTAATTATATTAGATAGAGACCCTTCATCAATATTGCATCAATCGTGATGGTTCAAGTTCATTTAATAATTATCTATCCGAGGCAATATTCGTGAGCGGGGGACGCATGGGGCGGAGGCCCTTTATATAATTAAAGTGCCGAACGTCCTTCGCAAATACGTTCGTTGATTAATGCTTTCTGTCTTTGAGAGTAAGGCCGGATTCACAAGAATGCACATTTCCTGGATTTGCCCATTGTACGATTAACGATTGATCTCGTCTGTGCTTCACTAATTTCCTTCTCTTGTACCCAACCCGAGAGTTGATCGAATATTGAGCGCATTGTTCCTTGGACAAATCGCCAATTTTTTCCCTTGAATCTTGATAAATATCGGAAGGATTGGGTTCACGTACCATGTATGGGTCTTTTGTGGCTCCATGGAAATGTTTTAATGTTGGCACCTTTTGTGCGAGCTTTGAACAAAATCCGAAACGAAAGGCGGAAAATTTGATTAAAAAATGGATTTTTGATCTACCAAAAAATTTCATTCCAGTTTTTTTAATGCTTTTTTTGGCCCAACGTAAAAAGCAAATAGACGGATAAATAATATCAGCAAAGATGCTTGGTCATAAATTTTTTATAAATCACAAAAACTAGATTTACCGGTGGACTTACGAGCGGTGGTAGGCTCAACTCTGCACATCTATAAGTACATACAATTTATGGATTTTTGAGTATTTACATAAATTATTTATTTCAATAATATAATTTTGAGGTATGAGGTAGCAAAGTATTAATCCATTTACGTTTAGTGGTATAATTGACCAAATTACCTATTTGAATTAATTTTATTTTTATGTAAGTTCTTAGTTGAGATGAAAAAGCTAGTATCGACCCACGACTTTCGGCGTTCGATTCCCGCTCGTGATACTAGCTTTTTCATATCAACCAAGACCTTGCATAAAAATAATAATTAAATGAAGTAGCAAAGTATGTTAAAGTATTTTGTTTTATCAAGAAACATAGATAATTTTCGTTTTCTGCACCAAAAACCGGTAAATATGAATTTTTGAAGAAAAAAAAAAGCATTTTGTCTTAAAATTTTCTCCATCAAAATGATAGGCATAGGTTTTGATAAATCACAAACATGATTATAACTATTTGGTGATCGTGAGATGCGGTCTAGTTTTAGAAAAACATTTTCTTAATCGTGTCAACGTTTCGATCTTTATAGAGATCATCTTCAGAGCTTAAAGTGTTTGTTTTCTGTGTAGAAGGGTCACTATAGTGTGTCCTGTTGAGAATACCACAACGAAAAAATTACACCAATTAAAACTCAGTGCCGCCAACATAATACCTACAGACATTTTAAAATTTTTTTACAAGCATCAAAAAGATGCTTACAATTTCCACTTTGACCAAAATAAAAACAAACACACGATAAAACTTAACAAACACCTGATAACGCAAACAATTCGTTTCTAAACATAACAAAAACTAACATTGGGCATTCTCAACACGACACACAACGATGACACATTTACACGGAAAAAAAAACACTTTGAGCCCTGAAGATGATCTCAATAAAGATCGAAACGTTGGCACGATAAAGAAAATAGTTTTCTAAAACCTACGTCACACAAGACAGCATCTCACGATCTCCAAATAATCATTGACTAACGGCCACTAAACACCACACATGATTATAACATTTAAACAACCCCACCGATCCATAAGAACCTTTTAAGTTACTTACAACCCTGTAATATACATACCATGGCAAAAAACGTACTGCATATGTAAATAGAGATATAAAATAAAACCATTGAAGAGTCATTGTTGTATTTCTCCTTATTTTTCTCAATCTGAACGCACGGCAATGAGCTGGACAATTTCCAGCAAGCCGCCATGTGCATCTTTACACGACCCAATTCACCCAGTTTTTCTCATCTTCATATGTTCTATCTTCCTCTTAAGATGGGCTTTTGAAATTTGAATAATTTAGATTTACTTAAATTAAGACAGGAGGGTGCTGAGGACATTTTAAAAATTTGAGCAAATAATATTAAGCTTTTTCGAAAGGGAAGAATTTCAAAATTTGCATTCTGGTTACTGACAGACTCACTAATCATCAAAATTAGTGGTGGGTTTTATATAGTAAGTAAAGGAATCTGAAAATTGCAGTTTTCTAAAAATTAGTGCCACTATAGGGGGAGAGTCTCACCATGAGAATTATAAATAAACAAAGTTTAAACTTTACTTCGTCATAAGTTGGAAAAATAAAATTTAAATCAAAAAGGTTTTCTGAAATGTTTAATTTTTATTTCTCCAATTCTAATTTGTTTTCTCACGAAGTCTTTTGATGACTGTTTTAGAGCTCACCCTTACATTACGGACAATTTAGAGTTGACTACCTCACAAGGAAGTCGTTAAATACGGTTCAGTAGTGCGATAGTAGCAGTAAAACATCATCGTACATCGTTGACGACCACTACGTACTCTTCGATCGAGACATTCGGCGGCCCTAAACTGTTGTGGACCATTGTAGATGTTGCAGCACACCCAGGACGCTATCTATGTCCGTCGATGGCCAAAGGATCTGCCCAGGCGAGATTTTCTAGACTTCAAACCATGATTTTAAAGATTATTAATTAACTTTTTATTCAAATTGATTTTTTTCATAAAAGAAAACCGGTTCAAAAAAACAATTAACTCACTCGACGAGTTGGCTTTGGAAAGGATAAAATTGAACTAATTTTCTTTATTTTTAATCGAAACAGTGTAAAACGATTAGTAATTCCCTATAACAGTAAACAACAAGTTATTTATGTTGGGTTTACATTTTAAAGCAACTAAAAATGTAGACTAAATGCTGGGTTCACCGAGCTTTCGGCAACTTATAGTGCTATCATCAGGGCCTATTTTATTACAAATTCAAAGTAAATACATAATATACAATATATTCTCTGTGATCAGAAATGTACCTGTAAGAAATTGCTAGTCGGAACAAAAAATAGTTGGACCTCTAGTCATATGGATTTTTAGCAAGGTATTGTCATACTTTACTATAAATTATTGTTTTCATTGTCAAATAATTGTATGTTAATAATTATTTATAATTTTATGTAGATGCCTGTTTTCACCGTCAAAAATGTAGTATGCTGGCCATGTGCTCCATAACCTTAAACCCCCTTTTACAATAGTTTTTCAATGTTAATTGTTTTCTTCATTCTTTGGAAATTATGTATATCATTTTATTACATTAATTGTTACTTGTATGTTACTGTGTATTTATTTTGAATTTGTAATAAAATAAGCCCTGATGATGTCACTATAAGTTGCCGAAAGCTAGGTGAACCCTGCATTTAGCATACTTTTTTCACCTGTCTAATGACCGCTACGAAGATTGGAATCCTACATAGATTATCTGCTGGTGGATCAACAAACATCACATCAACTAAAAATCTTTATACCTACTTATTATGTAAAATAAAAAAAGTAAATACAAATGTCAGATTTTTTTGTCTTTGTGTGTATATTTTTTATTAATTTACTGAGGGCGGTTTTTGGTTTTTGCAACGTTCAAAGTTTTTATATACCTAATCTCATTTACCATTATCCTGTTTATAATTTCTTTGATCGTATGTACAATTTTGGCGTTTCGGTTTTTTGGGCTTTCTGAGTACCTAGTCTGTTTTTGTACAATCCTGAATATTATATTCTCTCCTATGTATGTTTATGTAAAAAGTGGGAGATTTATGGGCCGAAAAAGTGGTCATCGCCGGCCCAGGGTTTTCCTTCTTTTTCACTTCTTTCGCGCGTATTTTGTTTTAAACTGCAGAAATTTGAGTGTCTCGACCTGGGTTCGAGGCTGTCTCTGCTTTCTCTCCTATGTAAAGATCCAAAACGACTTATATGTAATGACCTTAAAATACGTGCTCACCAAAGGCAGAAAAACCATATTTAAAAAAATTGTAAATTACTTATAATAATTTTTTCCTCTGGTCTTATGAAACATTGGCAAAACGCTAAATCTAATATTTTTTGGCCTAGTATCACCAAAAAAAGTTTTCTTAAAATCGATAATCGTACTTCTCACAAAAACGTTTACAACCAAAGAAGTACATTTTCATTTATTTATTATATTTTATATTTATTATATATTATTTTTATAGGACTAGTTGTTATAACCGTACTATGGTTAATATATTATAACATATTTGATATGCAAAATGTGAATGAACCTCAAAATAATAAAAATTATAAAATGGTGCGTTAATTTTATCCAAATAAAAAAATGGAAATTAAAAAAAGGAACATTTTTGAAATAGATCCTTTCCTTTATTGAAGAAAGTAGGAGGAAAGGAGGTAGCGAGATAAAGAGAGGTTAAAAATTACAGTATGGGGGTCGTTTGTAGTGATTTAATAGAGCTAATTTTGATAATCAAGGTGTAATCAGGAAAAGTGTAACGAGAAGGGGTGTCCTAAGGATATTGGAAGGTAGGTCCCATAATGAAACGCTAATGTAATCACTCGACATTTGATGGGTGGAGGTCCACCCTCAGTAATTACGCTCCATTCTACTTGGCCGTGTCTTCTCGCTCAATAGACGCCATTACTACCAACTACATGATTGCCTAGGCCCATTTTGTCCAAAAGGATAAAGCAACGGCCTAGGATTATTGACCCCCCCTTACCATTCCTGATTTATAAAATGATTTTCGATGCACAAAAATCTATTAAATGATCTCTGTAATTATTTTCGTTTATTCAGCCTAAATTGCAATAAAGTTAAACTGAACTTCAATTAATTAATCTTTATGTAAGGTATCGGTTGAGATAAAAAATCAGTATCACGAACGGGATTCGAACCCACAACCTACGGCTAAATACGCCGCTGCTCTAACACTTGAGCTATCGTGACTTCGATCCACTCGGACACCAACCTCCCATCTCAGCCCAACCTTTCGAATTTTCCCTCCTTTTTGCCATTTGTCGCAACCTCATTTCAAGAACTGCGTCAAAAGATAGAGAATGCTTGTCAATCCATCTCCCCTTATTCTATCGTACTTAGCACCGGTGAAGAGGGGTTGAAAAGAGTAAATCTTTGCGTCTTTAGGCATGGTTGTCAATTCGAACATTTCATGTGATTTATAAATATCAAACCAAATTACCGTTATTGAACAACTTTTTTCTTTGATGTTGTATTGGATATTCTTGAGGTCATTTTACAGGTGAATAAAGAACATCACTATTGGGTTTCACCAAGCTTTCGGGGAAAGTTCCGCCATCATCAGTGCCTAATTTATTTTTTAAAAAATTTACATGAACAGAGTTACATAACACATCTTATATAAATACATTATAAAAATATAATTACGTACTTAACCCAGCTGTTAGGAAAATTCAATTTATTGCACATGTTTGTTGTTTTTTTGAAGTGAAGGTGAAAATGAATCTATATACTAAAAAACAAAAACCGTCTTGCTTAAAGTCTAGTGACCCTCATCGTTTATCCTTTGGCTTCATTTTTTCATAAGTTAACACTAAATCTCAGGTACGTGTATTTCTTTATCACAGATACGTTATATATGTACAACTTTTTTACTGTTTTTTAACTTAAAATCATAATTTAACTAGCTACAACTATGTACAAGGATTCGAAGAAAAATGAGAACACACATCGGATCCAATATGTTGGGCAAACAAAACAAAAAGTAGAAATAAGAATGAACCAACATAGACTGGACTGTATAAATAAAAAGAAAACCACGGGATTGGCAACACATGCGACGGAAAGTGGTCATTTCTTCAAGTTGGACTCCCCTGGGATCCTGAGCAGAGAGTTGACTACTTTTGGAAAAAGTCTTTGTTCATGTTACGAAAAACACTTGTAATTTACAAATGGATCGACTGGGCTCCATAATGGCATATTCGGGAATCCTGCAACGTTCATGAATCGAAATAAAGCGCAAAATGACGTTGGTGTGTCTAATCACACCAGGATTGATAACAGGGATAGGTCCCTTACCATGTTATAACCGTCCGATGTGTGTTCTCAATTTTCTTCGAATCCTTGTACATAGTTGTAGCTAGTTAAATTATAATTTTAACTTAAAAAACAGTAAAAAAATTGTACATATATAACGTATCTGTGATAAAGAAATACACGTACCTGAGATTTAGTGTTAACTTATGAAAAAATGAAACCAAAGGATAACCGATGAGGGTCACTAGACTTTAAGCAAGACGGTTTTTGTTTTTTAGTATATAGATTCATTNGTGAGAGAGAGAGGAGAGAGGGAGAGAGAACAATGATGGGCAGGTTTGGTTACCGATGACCTTTCCAACTTTAGCAGAGTTCGCCAGTCTTTGTCACCGTTGTTTTAACATAAGCTTACTGTGTCTAGCACCACTACAGTTTATCCACTAGCTTTTTTGTATACATTCTGCGATGGAGGATTATGCGTTTGTTTTTGTTATGGTGGTGTCATGGTGAGATGTATAGGAAAGTCTATAGTTTAAGACGGAATATAAAAACGGCCTGTTCCATGCTTATGTTATGTAGCAGTTTTCTCAGATGCCAGTGACTGGTTAACAGTCTTATCCTCCAAGTCTAGCCCTCTCCAATTGCGTGATATGCCAGTCTTGGTGAGGGTTGTTTTAGCATAAGTTTCCAGTGTCTAGCGCCCCTACAGTTTATCCACTTCTCCTTTTGTCTTTTTTGGATTTATTCTGTCATGGAGAGGTAGGGAAAATAAGAGGCTCCATAGCTTTGCCAGCGGGTCCTTAATGTAGGATCTTGCTTGCGGCTTTTCCTCTACAAGTTACAAGAATATCCACCTACATTGACCCTCACAGAAACATAAAACGTGTTCTGCGGTATCCTCTTCTTCCTGACAGTATCTGCACAGTGTATCTTCTGTCTGTACTTGTATACGTGTGCCTCCTTATGCGGCGCGATTCAGTGCCATGAATCCAACCAGAATCCTAGTTCTGTTGTGGTTACCTTCCAGTAATTCTTTTGGAAGCCTTTCAGAAGTCCGTCCTATGAAACTGTTCGTGTGCCTCAGGCCTGGCGTATTGCTCCATATGTTTTTGACTCATTAACGATCCATTTTTGCGTGTATCCTTTTTTGTGGTAAGTTGCTATGCCACGATAAGGTTGTGAAATGTGTTTCTACTTTATTTTAAATATATTCCTTTTTATTTCTCTGGCCCGGTGTTCAAGTGCTGTTATATCCGACTGAAAACCGTAATGTACTTACCTAATTTTGAGCCGAGTTTAGCCCAAAACGTAGAAGAAAAATGTGAAATAAAATAACCTTTAAAAGAACTCTCATGGACTACCCCTAATTTAAAGAAACTTCTTTTTAGCATGAGAAAAAAGGTAAAAAAATATACATAATAATCTACAAACGTGGAATCAACTACAATAATTTAAATAAAAAAAGTTTTGGCGAAACCAGGTCCTATTCACAAAAAATGGCGGATTTGTGCCCGATATTTTGGAGTGTAGAATCGCCAAAAACGGTTTTACTCCAAATCCATGTACCACCAACCTGGCCGTCCCACCAACCGGCTAATGGTCGGAGAGGCAGCCACAATGAATTATTCAAAATTTTGTTTTCACATTTATCTTGCGTGGGGTTCCCTGGACAAACGCGCCTAAATGATGAGGTCATAATTTTATCAACTACAGCCAAATATCATAGACAAGGTCTGGATTAATATCAGTCAAAGGATTCAAGCACTAAAACATCTTTTATGCTATAGATCTTTGTCTATTGACTCAAAACGTCACTTCTATCGGTCATACGACCGATATGGACATACTTCTGCAATTTTTGGTTTGTGATTTGTGTGAAAAAAAAAAACATATAACTATTTTACGACTGATAACCGGATCACTATGTTACGTCCGCAGCAGTGATTCATAAAGATCTCCAATTCATGATGGTTGCGACTGTGATTCATTTATTATTTATATTTAATTAATTAGTATTTTTAGCGTTGAACTTTTGCTCATTGGCCAAGTAGATAATTAATTAGTTAATCTGTATATTAATCTGTAACTGATCTCCTACAAGTTGTTGAAGAGGAAACAAGCTAGATCTTGGAAAGTGCTTCAACAAGAATACATTGTGTTTTTTTAGTACAATAATCGTGAATTGTAGTTGATCAAATGGTTAATTAAGACTTCTTGAAGTATGGCAGAAGCGAATCGCTTCTGTCTGTTGTCTATGTGCGAATTCCACCGTACTACACCTCGCCCATTAGTCAGAGTGCTAATTATCGCCATTTAATCTTCTTACCACGTTTAACGTGTTCCATACATTGTGTATTGCAGCGAAACACAGGCACGGGATTATCAGGAAGATTAGCCGTTATTTAATAGCAAAGTACATTACAAACTGGCAAATAATTTGCCAGAAATGAGACCGAGTGTTTACTCAACACAATTAAATTCGTTCAACGTCAAATACCCGTTAAAACAGTTCAAAGTAAATATTGTGAAATAATCATAATTTGTTGAAATTAAACAAAATTTATTCCACTTGGAATGCAAGCGTGAGAAAGGCACACGGAACTGTGGTTTTTTTTAAAATCGTATAGATGAGTTTTATCCTGACATTGAATTGGCGTTTATAATTGAAATACAATCTCACTCAAATCATTTCATTGAACGGAAACAGGTATTAAAGGGTATTTCCGAGCTGAAAACGGACGGCCAGAAATATAGCAATGGCCTAGACTCATTTCAACTGACAATCATAATTAAGTAATTGCATATACGTCTAATGGGTTCGAATCCCGCAATGCTAGCTTTATGTAATAACATCAGTCAGCGGAGCAATTCATTTTCAATGGTGAAACAGCCAACAGCGATACATAAGGTGTCACGATTATCTCAGATTGTCTTGTTTCACGGTCGATCGATCATTGTCCTCCGGGGCAAAAATAGGCAGGGGGTTGTATTATAATTGAATAATATCTAACCTGACCCGGTGAATTTACACAATTATGTGCTTAACTATTTGAATGAGAAAAAAATTCAATTACACAAACTTTCAACCTAACTTTAAATGATTGGAAAGAATATTTTTATGAACTTTACAGCTGCAAACGTGTCATCTAAAGGCAGAGAATCCTGAAGGAATAAACCTTATTATAAATAATAATTAATATTATAAATAATTTCTTTCAATTAATTAATCTTTATGTAAGGTTGAAATTAAAAATTTAGTGGCAAGAGGGGAATTCGAACCCACGATCTTCGGCTAAATACGCCGTTGCTCTACCACTTGAGCTATCTTGACTTCCATTAACTCGGACACTAACTTCCCATCTCAACCCAACCTTTCGAATTTCCCCTCCTTTTTGCTATTTTTCAAATGTAATTGGAAAGGCAGATTGAGATTAGAAGTTGGTTTCCGAGTGGATCGTAGTCACGATAGCTCAAGTGGTAGAGCAACGGCGTATTTAGCCGAAGATCGTGGGTTCGAATCCCGTTCGTGACACTGACATCTTATCTCAACCAATACCTTACATAAAGATTAATTAATTGAAAGTTGTTGTTTGGTCAATCGGACCACGAAATCTAATGAAGTTATTATATATATTAAACGATTTTTTTTTCACCTGTTACAAAAATAATATTCATGTNATATACTGCAGTTAACTTATTAAACTTATTAAAAAAGGCAAAAAGGAGAGAAAATTGGAAAGGTTGGGTTGAGATGGGAAGTTAGTGCCCGAGTGGATGGAAGTCAAGATAGCTCAAGTGGTAGAGGAACGGCGTATTTAGCCGAAGATCGTGGGTTCGAATTCCCCTCTTGCCACTAAATTTTCCATTTCAACCAATACCTTAAATAAAGATTAATAAATTGAAAGAAGTTATTTGATCAATTATACCACGAAATATAATGGATTATAAATAATATTAATTATTATAAATAATAATATATCATTTTAGTAACTAGATTTGAATAAGTACACGGGCAAAATTTTACCTTATTGAAACAGATTTTTATAAATTTTATTATTCCAATAATGATAACAACCGTTTAATTAGCAATATTTAAAGTATCAATTGGGTTCACCAGAGTACATTCTGCCAAAGTCTAATTTATTTATATTTACCTATCAAAGAATTTAATAGATTTTTTTGGATGATACTAGATCCAAAAAAAACAATAAAGCCCTTAAATACAATTTTTATAGCAAATAAAAAATTAAAATCGTTGGAGTGAATCAACTGGGTTTTTTTGTCCCCTAAGTCATGTGCTCCATTTAAAAATTAATAACACCTATGTATTTATTCCGACGTCCACGTTATTACAACCGTTGGAAAGCAACACCCCTGCAGTAACTTTAATTTTACTTGACAATACTCAAGATGGGCAACGGACCGTCTCCGCCCTGGGTCCTTCCACCCGTACTCGTCACGATCTCGTCGTGTTAAGTAGACCTCTCCAGACATGCGGGTATTCGCCGAATGCCGATTGTCGCCGAATATTCCGATAATGCGGCCAATTCCCGAGATGCTCGTCTTTGCATCGCCAAATAGCGTGTCTACGTACATACACATGCGGGTTTTGTATAACCTCCTAGTTGTTGCGGAAACTGGGAATACGTATTTTCCAAATGCCGTGGGAGTTCTCAACTTACTACAAATCGTGATGGACAACAGTGAGACTGTCATTGCTGCAGCTGCGGTTACTATTTTGTGCCTGGCAACAAACTAATTGAAAAATATATTTAATACTTTTCATGTTTTTTCGATAGAAATCTGACATATCTGAAAGGAGAAAATTTGAACAAAAAATTTCTCAGTTTTCCCCTAAAATTTGTATTTTTAATTAAAACAATTCAGGCTCGTTTTAAGCAACATTTAAAAAGCTTCAATGCGAATTTTTATGGCAAAAAAAACATTGTTTGGGCTGGATTTGATGGGGCAATTGTTTTCCATTTTTACAATTCAGAACTCTTCTTATCCAACATCCACAGTATGACACCAGTTGAAAAGAGAATGTTTGTTCTTTCTGCCTATATCAACAAAGTTTAAACTTTATGTTACAATGCGTGAGAAAAATAAGGATGGATTCAAAAATGACTCTTGGGGGCGTCGGTGGCCGCAATTGTTGATATAGCCGCAACAAACACTTTGAGTGAGTAGAAATACTTTGATTGAATATAAAAAAATATATTTTGCATTGTATAAATTCACTTTTCCACATCCGAAATGTAATGGTTATATGTAAACAATGTTTGTAAATCCCAGGCCCTGAAGATGATCTCAATAAAGATCGTAACGTTGGCACGATAAAGAAAATGTTTTTCTGATACCTACATCACACCAGACCGCATCTCACGATTTCTGAATAATTAAATCAATAAAGTTCTTCCGAAGTTATCATAATTTTTGGGATTATTTTAAGCTATATGGATGTTGCTTTGTAATAATTGTAATAAAGTTGAATTTGATTAATAGAAAATGGGACACTGGAGTAGGAAAATATTCCATGGCTAATCCCCATTCTTGTTTAAGAGCTTTAAAGAATGCTTAAAATGAATTAGTTTAAAAAATAATCATTTTTAATTAATGACAAATAACTTAATATTTCAACGTTCAAAACTAGAGATTTATAAAAAAATCGTTAATTTTTTCGTTTTTAGGTTGAGTAATATTTAATTGTGTGTGTGTGTGTTTTATTTTTTAATATTTCTTCTAGTATGCATTCATTGTTTATCCTACCTAAGATTGACCGATTAAACCACTCATTTCTAAAATATGAAATTGTTTAAAAATAATTTGCCGAATTTCAAAAAATAATGTTTGTAACACATTTTAATGGCTTGTTTGGAAATCCTTTTTTTTTAATAAAAAATACCTTGATACCTTCACGTTTTATGCATTATCTGAAATATGTATTATTACTTTATTTATTCCATAAAGAAAAAAAAATAGCTCCGTGATATTTATGGATGTATAAAACAGGTTGTAAATAAAAAGAAATATAAATTATAACGGCCAGGAGGGCAGAGGCGAATTCCTGTGACTTATCCGACGGGTCGTAATCCAGCTCAAAATCGTCGCCGGTTCTAATCCAGTGAAAAGGGGTGAATTGCATAATATAGACTAAAGGGGTTGGACGGTCGGCCCGGCCGGCGAGGGGGTGAGCGCGGGAGCGAGTGAGAGTGAGAGGAGTGTATTGCTAAGAGTTATCGGCCTGCCCCTGGGTCACAATGGCTACAACCTAATATCCTAGGCTGTAATATACATGCATTACGTGCTCTCCTCCTGCCCAAACTTCAACTAATCTATAGCTCTCCTCCATTATCGGCCATAGACAGATCCCTTTCCATGCCGGATGAGCGAAAGCCCGCTAATCGACAACCTAATGGGAAAAAATTCAAAATAAAAAAAATACAGAAATTAACCTCACGAAAAAAATGGATTCCAAATTCTTACAGATAATGAGCTATATATTGAGCTTTTATTAGCTTGTTTTACAGAGCATTTGCGGATTAAACATTGATCATAGTAGATTAATGGAACTGATTATCCTGGTCGGTCATAGCCTTTATCCGTCAGACGTGTTTCAAATTTCGTTTCCTGTGTGTTACTTTCGTTAATAGAGTTTCTTTTTTTTATTTCTATAGCAAAAAATGACGTTTTTGGGCTGGCCATTTTCCAGTGGTCCACTTAAGATTTCTCTGCTCCTTCAGATTTTATCTAAATTCAACTTTATTAAAATTTCAATTAATTAATCTTTATGTAATGTCTTGGTTGAGATAAAAAAAGGAAGTGTCATGAGCGGGATTCGAACCCACGACCTTCGGCTAGATACGCCGCTGCTCTACCATTTGACCTATCGTGACTTCGATCCTCTCGATCTTTAAACAAAATGCATTGGCACATACTTGCCATCTATAAATGAATTAGAATTGGAGATGTAAAATAAAATGTTTCAGGAGTCCTTGATGAATTCGTCCTTATTCTTTTGGTGACATAAAGTTTAAATGTGTAGAGATTAGTGACCGTTAATCGATAGTTATTCAGATATCGTATAGTTATTCTTCACGATAAAGAAAATATTTTTCTGAAACCTACATCACACCCGACCGCATCTCACGATATCTGAATAAATAAAGTTTAAAGTTCGTTCATATAGGCTGAAAAAAGAAAAAGACAACTTTCCAACGGTTGTAATACGTGAAGGTCAGAACAGCAGACGTCATACCCACGGGGTGCTGGTATTTAAAAAAATGTTCATTTGTTGATGCAGGGCCTATGGATTCGAACCCTGGACGTTTACCTTACAGTGATGAGTACCGTATCAACGCCTCAACCGTTCCGGCAACTGACGCCCCAAGGGTCATTATTGAATCCATCCTTATTTTTCTCACTCATCGTAACATAAAGTTTAAACCTTATCTATAAGAGCTGAAAGAACAAACATCCTCGTTTCGACTGTTGTCATACTGTGGACGTTGGATAAAATTCAGAAGTGTTACGAATTTTTAAAGAGTGAAACTTTTTTTTTAAATGGCACACAGAGGATCCAGCCGAAAAATGTATATCTTTTGTTTGCCATAAATTTCGCATTTGATGATTTTAAAGGGAGCTAAAAACTAGTCCGAATTGTTTTATTCCAACAATATAAATTTTAGTGGAAAATCGAAAAATAATTTTTTCCCTCAAAAATATTTTTTTAATAATCTTTAGTTTTGAACATTGCAATATTAATCCTTATTTTTCAATTAATTAAAAATGGTTATTTGTTCAACTAATTCGGATTTCTTTTAAGCTCTTAAACATGAATTTTTACAAAAAGAAATATTTTTGGATGGATTAGCCATGGAATATTTTCTTATTCCGAGTCTACTGTTCCCGTTAAAAATCCACTGCTACTCCGCATTTTATCCCTTTTCAACGTTATTACAATCGTTAGAAAGATATACGTACATAGGATACATATTATTTTTCGATAATCACAAAAGTCATGAAAACTTCAAAAGAACTTCAGTGATGTACATGAATTTTTTGCTGAAGTTTAGACACGTTTTGTTTCAAAATTTCATTTTAATGCGTGGTGATTAGTGACCGTTAATCGATATTTATTTAGAAATCGGGAGATGCGGTCTGGTGTGATGTAGGTTGCAGCAAAATCTCACTGGCACTCTCGACACGACACGCAAGAATGGCACAATTACACAGAAGACAAACACTTTGAGTGAGTAGAAATACTTTGATTGAATATAAAAAATATATTTTGCGTTGTATAAATTCACTTTTCCAAATCCAAAATGAAATTGTTATATGTAAACAATGTTTGTAAATCCCAGGCTCTGAAGATGATCTCAATAAAGATCGAAACGTTGGCACGATAAAGAAAATGTTTTTCTGAAACCTACATCACACCAGACCGCATCTCACGATTTCTAAATAAATTTAATTTTAAACGAGATGAAATGAGAAATGTACTATTTTACTTTTATTCAATTTTATAAGAGAAAAGTTTCGTCTTCCTTCTGAAACATTTCGCTATTTAACCGTTTGAACTTTTCCCTATGAACGGAGACAGTGAACTTGAAAAATTAACTACTGTCAGCAAACGCTAACCCGTAGGCAGGGGTGTTTGATCAAGAACAAGAGAAATGGCATCCCCGCCCCCGCCCCCGCCATAAGTCGGTCCAGTTGTAAAATCCATTAAAGTTTGTGCAGCTTATGTAATACGAAGCCCTGTGAAAGTTCATGTCCTATTTAACCGACTCGGGGGCATAGAGGTTTATTGCTTCTACAGCCATAAAAGACCGTTACTACCTCAAACCCCGCTAGAACCATAGTATAAAATTTGTAAATAATTGCATTTTAATGGGACAATAAAATAATATGACCTCAAATATGAGTCGATAAAGAAGTCCTCTTTTACCCCACGACTAAATTCAATCGAGGAATTTTAATAGAGTTGTAATGAAACCTTATCAGAATTTACTTGTATACCAATTGCAAATTCAGTGACCCGTCATTCTTTTTGTTCGAGTTTTATATATACATATATATACATATATATTAGTTATGATTTTCCACCTTTGTTGTGCATATATTTAAGCATTTGCATGGTAAGATTATTATGGACGATTTGCTTTTTACGAAGGACAAAAGGTAATAAGCAGGATCATATTAAATAAGATTATATATATAAAAAGTTAGAAAAACCAAAAGATGAAGATCAGTAAAATAAAACAAAAAATTGTGACAAAAAACCTCCTTAAATACGAATATTTACAAAAAATAAAAAATATACATTTTTGGACTGGATAGCCATGACCGTTGTCTCGCTTAAAAATTCAAATCCTTTTGGAGCTTATTCAAAGTCCACGATATTACAACCGTTGGAAAGCTGATATTTTTATTTTCAGCCTCACTCGCTAAGTTAAGATGGATTTGATATCTAGCAATAGTGTGGGCGGGCATCTTAGATAATGTGAAAATATACACAATTTGTGACTGGGGTCGCAAACTATATGAACATAAATTCACTAATTTCGTGGTCCGCTTGACCAATTAATATATTTCAATTAATTAAGGTTTTTAGTTGAGATAAAATTTTTATATTAATTGGTCAAGCGGACCACGAAATTAGTGAATTTAATGATTTAAAATGAAGCACACATCACTAAAGCTCGCCGTGGCCATTTCATTTGTCCCCGAGAATCCAATCCGGTTACACATTTGAAAAATGGCAAAAAGGAGGGAAAATTCAAAGGGTGCGGTTGAGATGGGAAGTTGGTGTCCGAGTAGATCGAGGCCACGATAGCTCACGTGTTAGAGCAGCGGCGTATCTAGCCGAAGATCGTGGGTTCGAATCCCGCTCGTGCCATTGACTTTTTTATCTCAACTAAAAACCTTAATTAATTGTAATATATGTGGTCAAGCGGACCACGAAATTAGTGAATTTAATGAATTAAAATGAAGCACACATCACTAAAGCTCGCCGTGGCCATTTCATTTGTCCCCGAGAATCCAATCCGGTTACACATTTGAAAAATGGCAAAAAGGAGGGAAAATTCAAAGGGTGCGGTTGAGATGGGAAGTTGGTGTCCGAGTAGATCGAGGCCACGATAGCTCACGTGTTAGAGCAGCGGCGTATCTAGCCGAAGATCGTGGGTTCGAATCCCGCTTGTGCCATTGACTTTTTTATCTCAACTAAAAACCTTAATTAATTGTAATATATGAACATATTTTTTAACTAGAAACAAGTTGATATTCATTTTTAGTATCCTTTAAACCCTTTAACTACAAATTTACATAGCAAACAAACAAAAAGAGACATTTTTTAGGGAGCAATTTTCTTTCTATAATGTCAGGTGTTCCCCTTAAAAATTCATAACATCTCTGGATTTTATCGGAAATCTAGGGTAATGCATCCGTTGGAAATATTTTCAGCCTCAGTCAATAAGTTAAGATGTATTTATTATCTAACAATAGTGTGGACATATTAGATATTGAGAAAATATACATTTTTGGACTGGATTAGTCATGTCCGTTGTCCCGCTTAAAATTCAAATTCTTCTGGATCTTATTCGAAGCCCAGGATATTACGACCGTTGGAAAGCTGAATCTTTTTATTTTCAGCCTCAGTCACTATAGACATTTTTTTCATTAGGGAGCAATTTTCTTTCTATGATGTCAGGTGTTCCTCTTAAAAATTCATAACACCTCTGGATTTTAACGGAAATGTAGGGTATTGCATCCGTTGGAAAGCTGGATTTCATTTCTTTTAGCCTATACCAACAAGGTTTAAACTTTAAAAATACACTGCATAAAGTGAGAAAAATGAGGTTCTTGCCTATTCCAAAAAACCAAAATTTGTTGGTGTTATATATTTTTTTGTAATATGATTTCCTGCCTTTGTTGTGTGTATTTTAATGTTATTTTATTTCGTTCGAATTGCTTTTTACATATAATAATAAAATAATCAGGATCATATTAAATGAGACTAAATATATGAAATGTTACAAAAACAACCTGTTGTAACGCCCTCGCAAAGGACTTGGACTTTTTTGCACCCTGGATCTGCCGTATTTTGCGAGAGAGATTTTATTCAGCCCAGGACTCGGTGACTCGTTCCAACCGAGTAGACATCGTGAGGACATCGTCATATATATATATAATATATGTATACACACACATACATATTAAAACCTTTAATTCTTTAATTTAGTTATGGTTAAGGATCCATTTAAGTTAGTTTAATTTGTCAACATTTTATTTAGTTTTAATTAGTTTTGATTTAGCTCTAATTAATTAAATTTAGAACCATTTTACTTTACTATATGATAATTTTATATTTTTTCAATTATTTTTATTATTTATCCCTTTAGTTAGCGATTATTAATTTATTGTTATTTCTGCAAACCTTTCTTCTCAGTATTACTTTCTGATATTTTAGCAATATTTCATTGACTTGTCATACGAAATTATTTCATCGTGTATGAAATTCTACTTTAAGGTAGCGCCTTTACCAAAAATGGGCCAGTTTCAAGAACCAAAAGCAAATCCAGCCCAAAAATTTCTATTTTTTATATAAATAAAAATTCGTATTTAACGGTTTTAAAGGGGGATCCGATTTTTTTTTTCAAAAAATATTTTTGTTGGCCTACTTTACTGGAAGGTAGTATTTTGGTTGTTGTTCATTTAGAGACCGAAATAGTTGAACGTTTTATCACAAGAATTATTTTACGTTTCTCACATTTTAATTGGAATTAAAAAAAACTGCAATATTTTTATTGAAAAATTGGTGGAAAGCTGTCTTGCTATACAATAATTTTTGTAATGTGCTAGGAGGTAATGCTCCATTCTCGGTAAATGGAGTCTGTTTAATTATTTACTAAGGAGGCGCCAGGGCCGTTGTTAAATAATTGAAGTGAAAAAAACTCGCGCGTTTAATGAGAAAAGCTGCGTACGTAATGGATTCAACCTCAGTTGCTGATTTACCGTCTATGGCCAGGTGCAGTAAATTAAATGAAAATTTCAAAGGAAGACGTGCCCCCGGGGCGCTTATTCATGCACCCTTCTTAGAATATCCGAGGACACTGGGACTTGGGTCTAATTTGATACGGAAATATCATCTGTTCTGCATATTTTGGTGACGCTAAGCAAAATTTAATCTAGTCGTGAAAATTAGGAATTTTTACAAAACGGAAGCGATATCCATCTAATCCGTCATTTCTCCTTATTATCGTTACATTATTCTCTTTAAATCCATTATATTTCGTGGTCCGATTGACCAAATAACTTCTTTCAATTAATTAATCTTTATGTAAGGTGTTGGTTCAAATGAAAAAGTTAGTGTGACGAGCGGGATTCGAATCATTTGTCGCTGAGAATCCAATCCTGATTACACGACATTTGAAAAATGGCAAAAAGGAGGGAAAATTCGAAAGGTTGGTTGAGTTGGGGAGTTGGTGTCCGAGTGGATCGAAGTCACGATAGCTCAAGTAGTAGAGCAGCGGCGTATTGAGCCGAAGGTCGTAGGTTCGAATCCCGCTCGTGACACTAACTTTTTCATTTCAACCAATACCTTATATAAAGATTAATTAAAATTATTCTCTTTGCTGTGTTTTGGTGCCATATAATTTGACCCCATAGAAGGCAGAATGAGAGGGAGAAATTAACAAAAATTTTCTTTAAAACCCAAACGACATTGGCTTATCATAAGAGCCTTAAATTGAAAACCCTAACAATCAAAATCGGTGGGTGAAGCCAGGACAAGCTCTACCTGTCCCAGAGGTCGTGCCTTGTCAGAGATTTATTCCGCCCAATTTCAGAATGTACACTCAACCCAGGACGAACCTCCCATTGCAAAGTTATCCTAGGAAACATACTGGTAAAATTGAATAGTGAGTAGAAGAATATACTTACTTCTCTGCATTGTGAAAAAGGTCTACTCCTATCTTATGAACACTATTACGAGTTTCTTTTCGATCTTCTCTTTCCCAACGGAAGGGTGTTTCTCAAGGCTAAACCCCTGGACCCATGTTGTTTTTTATGTAAAATGTATGTAAAAACGTCCCTTTAGTCTTCTTTTTGGATGACAGACTGAATATCGGACAGGTTAAATAATGCAATGCTTTAGGATTTTTCTGCGACGTTTGGAAATTAAAAACAAATCGTAATACAACGGAACCACCGTTGTGCAAGAAATTCCAAATGAAAGGTGTGGTCGGCAGCGGTCATTTTTTTTGCTTCCAAACATGCAATTTTAAGTTAAAAAATTAGACGCCTCTACACACACGATATTGGACCCAAGGGGGCAAAATCGCTTGCGGAATTTGATTAACTGGCGGGACAAAGGAGAAATTTCGACCGAAGGGGATCATCGTGTTCGGGGCGAGGATGGTCAAAAGTTGTGATAAGTCTATTAAAGAAGGACCAGATGAACAGACGGGCGATAAAGCCGCAAAGGTCCGTAATATAATATCCTATAAAATTACCGGCGGAGATTGATTTTA
Organism: Cimex lectularius; assembly: GCF_000648675.2. Taxonomy (NCBI): domain Eukaryota; kingdom Metazoa; phylum Arthropoda; class Insecta; order Hemiptera; family Cimicidae; genus Cimex; species Cimex lectularius. The sequence continues at coordinate 133,515 of NW_019392723.1, forward strand.
TATGAGGGTAGGAACGAACCGTTTACCGATTTGAATTAACTGATACCTCTAGTTTATTACCGTGATATTGAAATTCAGTAAAACAGTGGTACGATTTTTTTTCTAAATAAAGTTTTATGAATCAAACAACCCTTACAAAATAATTAGAATAATAAATAAAATCTCGAAGATCTCATTACAAAGCTGTATACCATCTTAGGTCTACAAAGAATTATTCCTAAATCACCAATTTTCTGTTCGTCGTGATATACTGACTACACGTAGCTTATTCTTTTGAAAAAGTGTAAAAATACCATGACTATTTAAAGTTTTTTTGCGTCAAATTAACCATTTTTAAACTTTAAATCACGTCTCCTAAATTGAAATTAACCATTTTAACTTGAAATTAACCTTTTTAATTTCGAATTAACCATTTTAATTTCATGTTAACCTTTCTTCATTTCAAATTAAAACTTTTTAACTATCAATTAACCTTTTATACTTTTAAACTAACCTTTGCCTAAAAGCATTAAAATACATAGTAGATGATATGAAATATAAGCATGTATAATCTGTATATATCCCTGTATTTACAATTTGTTTTTTAAAATATAAAATAATTGGGCTTTTAGATGACTATATGAGAATTAATGACATAATGAAAAATAATGTAAAATTTAAGAAAACGATAAAGCATTTTTCTTTTAATTTTAGACTTTTGAAATGAAAAAATAATGGATTCTTATATAAAATACCGAAGGAAAATTAAATACAATTAAATTTAAAATTGATATAAAATTAAATATAAACATGAAGGGTACTTCTTTTAATTCAAGAATTAAAAAAAATATAAAATTGGTTAGCTAAAATACCACGTAAAAATTAATTAAAAATAAAAAATTTACAAAATTAAACATCAAAACGAATGAAATTCTTTCTATGAACTCGAGATTTTTAAAAACATAATGATATTACGTTTTTTGAAAATTTCAAAATAATAGACGAATCATTTGTTTTTATATTTAATTGATTAATTGTGATTGATTTTCGCGTGGTATTTCATATAAGTACCCATTTAAATGTTTGAAGTTTTCAAATTTACCGAAAAATCCTTTTGAAAACCAATTACTCAAATATACATTAAATTTAACAAAGAAAGGGTTAATTTTTTTTAAATGTTTAACTTGAAATTAAAAACTGTTAGTTTTAATTTAAAAATTCAATTTGAAGTTACAAAGGGTTAATTTGACGGAAAAAGCTATATATAATTGATGTCCCAACAATGGTAAAATATCTAATGCACAAGTTATTATTATAATATTGGTTATATAAATGTTAAAAATAAATCGTTATTAAAAATATTATTCAGAGCTTTTTAAGCTTGGAGAAGTGATCCCAGAAGGGTGTGATGTTCCCTCGTAACCGGTCCTCCGGGGTCACTGGTTGAGAGGATGAACCACCTGACCCACGGTCTATGCCATTGTTCGATGATAACGTTCCATTTCGGTTCTCACGTTCGAATTAAAATTTTTTGAAACTGGTCGGTATTGTTTGCATTACGGCTTACATCCGGAAGTTACATCAAGTTCACATCGCAGACAACGTTTTACACACAAAAAAAAAATATTGTCAGATTTCTTCATGATATATTTTGGCTGTTTTGGATAATTTTGATCTGCATACCCTCACCATTTTCGTCTCTGAGGCGCGTTTCGGCTTCTTCAGGGCAGGGTTTGGGTCGAGATGCATAGATCAATAAGCAGAACAAAACGATACGAAAATAAGCAAACTTTATATTCTTTATTTATGTAAATGACGAGCTTTCTTTTTCTAATGTAATTAGTAAGTCTCTTCTTAAAGAGTGATGTGCATTGTTATATAATAATTTACTTAACGGTTAAGTACCTTAGACATCAAAATCCTCTTAGGATTAAAATTGTGTGGTGATTCGCAGGTGGAGGTTTTGATTGATTTACGGGGTAAGGCGTCTGTGGAGGAGAGATAAGGGAAGCTTAGCCCTTCCTTCAAGTTTATGGAAATCCATGCCGGTAAGGGACTTGGTAATGGGGTATTTGCATAGGCCATGATAATGTTACATGTTGGGGAAGAAACCACGCCCCTCATGCCCAATTAACTCTGTATGAATAATAGGAAATGTATGTACACAATTACACAGCCTGCCACACCCCTTACATTTACTATTTCGCTGAATTTAACTTGCTTTAATCCTAAAATTGTCCTTTCCTCGTATAGCTTGGAAACGGAATAACAAAATTATCGGGTGATTTTTAACATAGTTTGGAAACAAAAACTGTTTTAATTTTATGTAGTGGCCATCCATAAAAACTACTTACAATCGATCTATTGTATAATAACATCCTATTGCTTTTTAACTAATTTGAGATGCTTTGAAGGAAGCAGGTGAAAGTTATCCGAATTGTCGAATAAGGTACAATTCAGTGCAGCGACTTGGTAGACTTTTCTAAATTTAATACATATTATGACCAATATGAATTATCTTTATATACTTATATAATACATATGTACTTATAATTTTATATAAGATTTTACTTACATATGAAATACATGTAACCACTGGTATACATCAATTAATTAAGGTTTTTAGTTGAGATAAAAAAGTCTATGGCACGAGCGGGATTCGAACCCACGATCTTCGGCTTGATACGCCCTCTACCACTTGAGCTATTGTGACCTCGATCCACTCGGACACCAACTTTCCATCTCAACTGCACCTTTTGGATTTTCGGGTTCGAATCCCGCTCGTGCCATTGACTTTTTTATCTCAATTAAAAACGTTAATTAATTGTTATATATTAATTGGTCATGCGGACCACGAAATTAGTGAATTTGTTGGTATACATGTTGATAAATAATTTTTTATCTTTTTTATTTTTTTATTATAAATTTGTTACAATTTTACAGAACAGACACATGTAAACCCAGTCGCAGCTACGCTAAGATCATTAATCAAATTCAATATCAATAACATACATATAACATACAAAACGTAAACATTCCACACATAAAACCAACCAATTTGTCTTTCCTTTCTCTAATTATCCCCGTCTGTATAATCCTGAAAATCAGGCTGAACCATTACCCATTTTTTCCCATTGTCGGCTCCCTTCACCTCAAAGAAGCCGACTCCTCATAGAAAAGTGAATTTCTGTTCCTACTTCCTTCCTCACTTCCTCAAAATCCAACGTATACAGCAAAAAACATTAATAACTCACTGGCATTCTCAACACGACACACAACCGTGACACATCTACACAGAAAACAAACACTTTGATTGAATATTTTAAAAAAATTCAATTAATTAAGGTTTTTAGTTGAGATAAAAAAGTCAATGTCAAGAGCGGGATTTTATATATCTCAACTAAAAACCTTAATTAATTGAAAGATATTAATTGGTTAACTAATGAATTTAATTAAAAAAAAAAAATTTTTTTGGCATTGTATAAATTCACTTTTTTCCACATCCTACATGTGTGTCCTTTGCAATTTACTTTTTGAGACAAAGACTCAATTATTAAACGTGAAACTTTATATAACAAGTGGGTGGAATTTTATGCCTGTCAGTGTACAAAAGGAAATACTTGGTTCCAAACTGTTATGTGTTGTAATTCACCCAGGCCCTGAAGATGACCCGAATAAAGGTCGAAACGACGGCAAAAAATGAAAAAAGGTGTTTTTCTAAAATATTTTTCCCTGACCGCTCTTCACGACTTTAACAAATTATTGAACAACCGGTCACTAAAAACACACACTTGACACGTATAATTATTCGCACATACTAATTAACGAAAGTTTCATAAATCCGTCAAATATCACTACTCCCCCTCAGACGGCCTCAATGGATGGCTATGTGTATGTCTAGCGTATGGAATCAAGAAAGGATGAACAATATTGCACTTGCATTGGTTAGGAAAAATTTTATTATCATTATTATTATGTTTTATATTAATATGACGACCCTAATTTGTTGCTATTGTATAAAACAACGCCTTTTATGTGTGGCTGAAAGTATATTCTTATCGGAAAGTTATTTGGAAATTGTCATTAAACACAAGTGTAAAATATAAAAAATATTTTTTATATCTATTTCTTTATAATTTATTTAAAACATTCTTCCGGATTTTCTGCATCTAACGTTGTTTTCATATCAATTTTTTAGCACGAAGTATTTTTAAGAATTTATTAAATTTAGCTTTTATTGCAGCCAATATAATAAGGAGTATATAGGGGGCGTCGGTGGCCGCAAAGTTTAGTATTTGACACGGTGCTCATCACTGTAAGGTAAAGGTCCCGGGTTCGAATCCAGCGGCTCTGCATTTTTTTTTCAAAAAAATTTTTTTTTTAATTTTTCAAAAACACCGGCACCCTGAGGGTTTATATGACCTCTGCTGTTGCGAACCTCTTAAAAAAATAAATAAAAAATAAAATTTAAAAAAATTAAATTAAATTAAATAAATAAGGGGTATAGCTTTGTTCTGTCAGATTAACCCTTTTTAACTTCAAATTTATGACAAAGATATTTCATAAAGGCCGCCAAAGCGACATAAACAATCAATGAGGCAGAGTTCCAACGATTGAGGAGGCAAACGAGAGGACGGCGGCAGGCCTAAGGCTCTCAGGTTACTCGTTCGCTTGCAACTTTAGAAAGAAGATAAAGTAAAAATAAAAGTGTGTGACGTTATGAAGGACAAATAAAATGCTAGTGAAGAATTCTTGTGGAGTGGTTTTCGTTCATCAAGGTTCGTCACCCTATACTATACAACTTGTCCAGTGAAAAGGAAACCAAAAAATAACTTTACACTTAATTACTTTCTATCATAAGAAAATATTCCTTTTTCCTTACTAAATTAGTTGTAACCATTTATAATATATATTCGATTCATTAATTTGTTATTAATATAAGAACTTTTTATGTTTAACGAGTACAGACTTATTATTTTATTTTATTTTTTATAACCATATTAATCCCACAACGTTATAAATTAACTTTTTAAATTTCAAATTAACCAATCCGTTCCTGTTGCAGAAAAAATTTAAAAAACTGTTTTTCTAAAAACTGTCTTCACGACTTCAACAATTTGTTTTTACAAAGGTTAAAAATTTAAAAGGTGTAGTTGCATACATCCTGAGTACGAATACAAGTCATTTGCGAATGGCGATTTGATTCTTGATAGGAATGGCGGTTAGCAGGGCTGTTAAATGGTAGTCGACCCCACTCTTGGCTATTACAATTTATACACCCCCTCTTTTCTTTGTAATGCCTTACATCATTAAAATCGTGCCTCGTGTCCTTCAAGTATAAACATTCCCGTCAATTGTTTTAACATATGGTCTGAGATGTCCGTGTGTAAACTGCAAATTGCAAATGAAAGGTTAGTTTTAATTGCACAAACAGTTCAGAACCCCGGGGAAAGAGAATCAAAGTGTCTCCTCGACCGAGAAAGGTTGGAGGAGAAGGACAACTAAATCGCGACGTTAAAGCACACATTCGCTATCATGTTTTCATGTACTGATGTTTTAAAATGTGTTTTGAATATAAGAAGAATCAAGAAGATAATAAACCCCATTTTATACTTTTTAATGGGTGTACTTTGAAATTTTTAAAACAAACAAAAAAAATGATGAGAAATAAAAGTAATTTGATTGTAACAATTTTAAGCCTAAAGAGTAAAATTACGAATTTAATACAAATAATTGGTCTGAAACACATCCCTCTGAATCATCTTTTACCATTGGATATTGACTTTATCGTGAAGAAAATATTTTACATCTAAAATATTTACATTTACGCACTGATGAAGACAACTAAGAGAAATGCTCAAGCATCAAAATCTCAAAGCAAATACAAAATAAAAATATGCAATGGACCGTGTACAGTCGATTCCTTGTCTGAAAAGTAGTTTTTCATAAGGTCGCGTTCGGAAATTCGCCCCCTTGATTTAGCTATCCATTGTTCGAAAACTTTGACACTTCACTTCGCAAAATGGATGAACAATTCTGTCTGGTCGTCGTATTCAGTGACCGGTGGGGGAGGGTTCAGAGTGAAAAGGTAATCTACGTTCAAAACCGATTCGTCCTTCATGGGCTAAGTTCATAGATTTCAGTGTTGTCCTTATCGACAGACCATATTTGAGACCTTTTTACTTACGAATTACAAATGTTCTTATATATCGGTAAGCAGGTGTTAATTCTAGATGTAGATCATGGAAGTGGACCAATGAACAAATCTTTTAAATTTCCCAACATTTAGGTGTATATATTTCGCATTCCTCCCAGCACTACAATTCGTAGTTGTGCAAGTCTTTCTGGACTTAAATTTTTTATTTTTTTCATAAATTGTGCACAGAAACGAGATAAAAACATGATAGCCTGATGACCCCCAGAGTACTCAATATTCCGAGGTAATTGGGGATGTACCCATCCATTCACGCTAATAAATTACATTCACACATCAGACTTCGATCACAATACTCCAGAGTACTCGACATTCCTCGGGCGCAATTGGGTGATAAGACCGTCCATTCACGCAAATAAATACATTCGTTCCAATAAATAACATAAATGAAGGTACAAAGATCAAAAATAAGTGTACAATCGTTCTTTTAATTTTAGAATTAAAATAAAAAATAAAATACCATGTGAAAATTAATGACAATTAAAATTAAAATTTATATAAAATTAAATATAAAAATAAATTATTCTTGTACTAATTCGTGATTTTTTAAATAAAATAATTAATTTTTACCAGTTATTCTGTATATAAAAAAGTTCTATTAAGGTAATCATCATTTATTTTTATATTTTATTCTACATACTTTTTAATTTCAATTGTAATTAAATTTCATATGGCCTTCTGTGAGCCCAATTATGTAAACTAAAGCAAACAATTCTTAAATATACAGAAATTTTACTTTAAACTTTATATTTCATACCAACTCTTAAAGAAAGGGTGAATGTGAAATTAAAAAAGGTTAATTTGAAGAAAAAAATGATTAATTTGAAATGAAAAAAGAGTTATATTATAAAACTCCAAAAATATGTTTTCTGATAATCCAAAAGTATGTAATATTTTCATAACTTACATAAAAAATTGGCCAAATATTTCTTTTTAGATTGTACGCTTAACAACTTGCATTCAAATAAACTTCAGCAGTAATTGGCTTTTTGTACTATTTTATATCATGAAAGTACATAGTAAATTGCTTTGTGAAAATATGGCATAAAAGCCTGGAAATAATAATATTGTCCACTAAATTATCCTCTTAACGTTAATACCATCATGTTTTTAAATAATATTATTTATGCATTGGCGCTATTTTGAAATAAGGTTCTTCTGTTATCGAAGGAATAATTAAATCGTGGTATTAATGAATGGTTTAATTATTAGAGTTGGAAGGACTGCTTGGTGTTTGTGTTCATATTGAACTAGGCGATGTAATCAAGGCTCGATAAGTTTCCTTACCAGGTGGAGATGAGGAATAATTAAATACAGTTTGATTATGTTCAGCAACAGTTTGGGCCCCTAAGCTGAAGATCCCTAAGCCCAGCTATAAACCCAACTTGCGGATTTAACTCCAAAACCCCAAGTTGATTTATTAAGAATCACCCTAACTCTGGGTTCCTGGGGTTAACAATATTAATTTGAGGATCGGAATTAAACAGTTGTTTTTGTAGTGTTTTGTTCCTTATTGTTTTGTATATTTATTTTGTTGTTCGAGCAGGGGAGTCCGACATCATTTGGTGAAATGGACGTCTAGAGATTTTGAAATACAGTCAGAAAGAAATAGTAGAGATCAGTTCTCTTCATTCACAATGACTACAGTTTCATATTAAATGACATTTTGCCTGTCGACCTTTGACCTATACTTGAGACGGACGTGGAATCCACACACTCCTAACCTGACATGAACCTTACCTATGCTTCGACTATTCGATCAACAAACTTAGGTTGCCCGATGCTACCCGACGCCTTTTCACGTTTTGGTAGGGTGTGCACATCCATGCGACGTCAAGCGCACGACACGTGACACAGCGTGTATCACAAATCAGTATCGCAATCGCCTCTTTTGTTCTTAATGCATTATTCTGAGCAAAACCATGTAATAAATAAATTGTTGGTTAAATTTTAAGGGCACAACCGCGTAATAAATTGTTTGCTAAACTTAATTGTTTTAAATAAATACAATTATTCCGGTGTGTTGATAAATTTTCTTCCTAACAATCATAATTAAACAATTTTTATAAAAACTTACGAATTTTTGATCGAGTTTAATTTGGTTTACATTAAAATAGGAATCTTGCAAATTAATATAACGACAAAATTACATATACTTAGTTTGAAATAAACTACAAAAAATATGAGTGTCCTATTCTGAAGCTACTCGACGAAAATGATCTAGTAATGTTATGAGCAAAACGATGAAATAAATTGTTAGTTAAATTTTATGAGCAAAACCGTGTAATAAATTTTTAGTTAAATTAATTATATGAAAAAATGGTATTCTGGTGTTTTGATCAATTTCTCCCAAACCATTAAAATTTTTTTTTTTTAAATACACACTAATGAATTTTTGATCTCGTTTAATTTGGTTTATAAATAACGACATTAATACATGTATTTTAAATAAAAATATGGGTGTCCGATTCTTTTAATTGCTTAAACTTAATTGTTTTAAATAAAGTTATTCCTGTGTTTTGATAGATTTTCTTCCTAACCATCATAATTAAATAATTTTTTGAAAAATTATAGGAATGTTGTAATTAATATAAGGACAAAATTACATATAGTTAGTTTGAAATAAACTACAAAAAATATGAGTGTCCTGTTCTGACGCTACTCGACGAAAATTGTGTAATTTTATGAGCAAAACGATGAAATAAATTGTTGGTTAAATTTTATGAGCGAAACCGTGTAATAAAGTTTTAGTTAAATTCATTATATCAAAAAATGGTATTCCGGTGTTTTGATCAATTTTTACCAAACCATTAAAATAATTATTTTTTAAATAAAAACTAATGAAATTTTGATCTCGTTTAATTTGTTTTATAATTAACGTCAACAATACATGTAGTTTAAATAAAAATATGAGTGTCCGGTTCTTTTGTCGTCGACTGTACTCGATGCGACCCGACGAAAATCTGGACAGTGGGGATCGCAGAGCGTCGGGTAGGTTAGCGTGGCATAGCATGTGCACGGGGGTGATGCAACCTTATGGAAAATCGGACTTTGGATTTGCGTCGGGTAGCATTGGGTAGCGTCGCATGGCGTAGCATCGGGTAAGTGTGTTTCTGGCTTAATACAATCTTATGGAAAATTGGACTTCGGATTTCCGTCGGGTAGGAACGGGTAGCGTCGCATCGGGTGTTCTGTGTTCCCGGCTTTAAGAAAATAGAAATTCGTTCCACTTATCGAAGTCGTGGGCTCAATCGAACATACGAATCCTGTATCTAGTCTCATAAATCCGAATTCCTAAGAAAAATCGGATTTATAAGCAAAGAGAGAACTGTAGCTGCTTTTTGAGAAAAAGAGTTACCTTTAGAAATTGTTCAATAATTAATGACTTTATGAGTTTATATTTAATTTTTACCCTCACCCCCACGTAAGTCTCGTCGTTAGGAAACGCAATTATTAACTTATTCCAATTGTTTAATTAAAAATGCACAAATTTAATCAATGCTAATATTGAAACCGGCGAATAATCAAATAGAACACTGGGTCCAGAGTACATGAGTTAATGAATAGGACAAACGGTCGTAGAGTACAATGGTGGAAGAGAGAATGATTAATCAAATGGAGGAGCCCTGTCCTAGGTTGATTGCTCTACAGCTCAGGATAATTTTCTTGGGGCCCAGACATACATACGAGTTGATTAAACAGCTTTTACTTTCTACGTTTCCCTTCACAGTCTTTACTAATTCATAGACCAATTTTACCCGTTTGCCTTAAGCCTGTGTACAAAACCGGTTTTGTTTTACAAAGCGGCCAAAGAATTGAAAGATTCTCGTGTTTAAAAAAGGGATGGAATACACGCCGGCGGTATTTTCAACAAATCAAAATAAACAGTGACGTTTGAATAGAGTAATTGGCAAAATTTAAGCTTGGGAAACTATGTCAATCAATTTAATTTCTCATTAGGTTTACTTGAAGTACAAAATTAAAACAGAGAAAATCATTTTACCTCTACTAGGTATAGCAAACTTCAACTCAACCTCTGATATAATTTAATTGCTTCAGATATCAAATGAGGAGGTCGTGTGGTGTTCCAGGTAGTTGTGGATAGTTCCGAGTAAATCGTAATTGAAAAACTTAACGGTCGCAGGTGAAAATTGAAAAAAGGACGACACAAAAATAATAAAATACCACCCCCTTCATTGTTACGATTCCTTTTGGATGAACGGATGTGGCTGATTCTTTCACGGCAAAGTTATAACATTAAAAGTAAAAAACAAGTCTTTTTATATTTGTTACTTAATTCAAGTTTGTATTCTGATAAAATTCTATTACGTTTTTTAATAAATTCGGTAAAAATAGTACTTTATCTTAATGAGGGCTTAACGACCAACCCGTTGAATGTTGAAGACGACGAGTCAAACCACCTTACAATATTATTCTCAATAAAAACTTCACGGGCTATGACGGGATTCGAACCCAGCTAGCGTGTGCAAATACCCTTCAGAAAATTGAACCATCATAGTGTTATCCTCTCATAGATTTTTTTCAACCTTGTTCGCTATTTCCCCTCAATATGACTCCTCCTAAATAACGAAAAAAAAGTGGATCGAAAGGTGAAAAAGTGCAAATTGTGGTGGTTTATAGGAAGGCCAAAATGTTGTCATTTTCATAAGATCTATTTGGTCTATACAATGGTTTTTGTGTTAGTTGTCTTGTCAAACCAAACTATAAGTTTTATCCCCCAGCAGATCACAAAAAAACTGATAGGTTATTTTGTCTTTCATTTAATTTGATCTAGTTTGGAAATGAGGCAATTCTGAGAAAAGAGAGGCTCGATAATTAAATACATAGTACATCCTGTATACTTTTATTGACCATGAAAATCAAGGAATCTCGCGTCGGCCCTGTGTTCGAAACCGACATACTCACAAATGGGCTTTTTTTCAAAAACACCGCCACTCCAATATAACCTCGTAGTTGAAATACCCTTCTATATATATATATATATATATATATATATATATATAATTCAAGTAGAAACAACATTAAAATTGTGTGTTGATTCTTATTTTCTTATTTATGTGATCTCACGCAAATGCCTAAAATAAAACACCATCTGATGTTTCTGTAAATGCAGGAGTTTCTCAGGGAACTGTTCTTGTGCCACTTTTGTTTTTAATATACAATATGACAACTAACTTGTTTCACCCCTGGTTTTCTAAAGCTACTTAACATATCAAACAATTTTACGTTAAATATTTCAATTATTCCAGCGTTCAAATCAAAAGGTGTTACCCAACTGAACTATTTTCTTTCTGTTATTGAAAGAGGATGAACCCATTTTTCATACGAAAAGTTGTTTTTATTATTTTTGTAATAGTTAGATGAATCGGCCACTTTTTTACTCACGAATAAACTGGATCTTGGTATGTCTGGATGAAGAAACAAATTCAATTGTTATTGCCAAGCTTTCGTCCTATTTTTAAATCATCATCATGGCAAAACGTCTACACTTTGACATAATTAAGTTTGTAAAAGATGGTTTCAAATTTCTTTGGATAAAGACTTAGTCCCAACATTGCCAAGGACTGTGAAGTCAAGATCAACAATCAACAGCCCAGTCCTTGGAAACGGTCTATTAAAAAGTTAATGGTGTCAATGTGTAGACTTGTCGAGGTTGTTTTGCCCTAATGATGACCTTAAAATAGGTCGAAAGCTTGGCAGTAACAATTGAATTTACTTTCAAAGTTCAGGTTTTTGAAAGTGGTGTTTCTTTAATTTTTAGTGATACAATTTTACACTTTGATTTATACAAAAATTGTTGTCTATGATATTGAGTGTTTTCCTATAAAATTGTTCGTTACAAATATTTGCTTATTATTGCTCGTTAAAATGAAAAGTATGGTTCAATATGACGAAGAGTTGTGGAGAAAAGTTGACCTAAATATGAAAAACACAACTTTTCATCAGAAGTTGATGATTATTGAACCGTTCAAAAAAGACCCTCGATCACATTTTCACAAAATCTATTTGGTCTACTACAACCAAATTTATCTCAGAATACTACGATTTGGAAACTTGGGTTTTTTAAAAATAGTGAATCGTTAATTTTTGGCAACAACTTAAATTTTGACACAATTCTACACCATTCTTTTATATAAAACAGCTTATTTCTCCGGTCTTTGTTGTTTTTCCTTACATTGCTAGGCACAATTGTTCTCCCATTATTATTCTACAAAATGCCCGTTTCACTAGGACGAAAGGGTCTGCAGAAAAGTCGACCAAAAATTAAAAATTATAACTCGTCAGGAGAAGCGATTTTCTGATTGAGTTCCAATTTTTCCGTTTCTTGCCAATTTACACCATAAAAACGTTACACACCAATTCCTCTTGAGTAAGAAATCTGTAGCAAAATCTGAGTCTTCAAAAAACCTAAAGGTTGGCTACTGGCAACTTCATCAAAGCAGGATGTACCAGTATAGTTGATTCGCAACTGTAAAAAAGTCGATAGGTTCAATTTTATGGTCGACAATCCTTTCCAGTGAACTACAAGACAAAACTATAAATAACAAACGTTATTTGCTAAAAGAGAAACAAACAGGAGTTGATCACAGGGGGAAAGAGTTGCACAACATATAATCAGCTTCGAATTAAACATGTAGGGGGTAAAAAAGAGTATACGGATGACCATGAAAGTTAGATCTGTTGGAATGGACTCGTGTCTGACTCAAAGGTGGTAAATGTCAGTTCGGAGGGAGATATCGAATTGTAACACGGGCTCTGTTTACCGTTGTCGCTTCCATGTAAACCCATCTACGTTTGTTAATGCAAACAAGCTTATCATCGGCTCATAGTCACGAAATAATGCTGACTTCCGAGATCCCGAGTTATGAATATTTATCCGTGCTATTGTTTTTTTATTTAATTAACTAAAAGGGTGGTGTAGGGGTGTGATTAAGTAAAGTTTTAATCCAAATAGTAATTTGATAACAGGACTTTTTGTACATCATTGAATCTATTATTCAGAAATCGTGAGATGCGGTCTGGTGTGATGTAGGTTTCAGAAAAACATTTTCTTTATCGTGCCAACGTTTCGATCTTTATTGAGATCATCTTCNGTTTAAAATGATTATTCAGAGATCGTGAGATGCGGTCTGGTGTGATGTAGGTTTCAGAAAAACATTTTCTTTATCGTGCCAACGTTTCGATCTTTATTGAGATCATCTTCAGGGCCTCAGTAAAGACCGAACGTTGGCACGATAAAGAAAATGTTTTTCTAAAACCTACATCACATCAGGTATGGTATGGTATGGTATGGTATGGTATGGTGGAAAAGGATACTAGGAAGCGGGGTTTATATTCCCCAGGCACTGCAGCCTTCTGGCTTATTGTTCCTTCCTGTTCCTTAGTTCAGTCAATAGACTCAATCCTTCTTCTTAGAAGTATCAGGTCATTGACTGTTGCTGCTGCAATTTGATTCCCTAAGTCTTTTCCGTACGTTAGGTTAAATCTCCATTGAGCTGTTGCTTCGCATTCGAAGATGATATGAGTGGCTGTTTCCTCCTCCTCATTACATAATCTGCAAATGGGATCATCGCTGTATATACCCATGTTGTGCAGATGTTTTCTCAGATACCAGTGACCGGTTAGTAGTCCTACCACTCCTCTGAGTTTGGCCCTCTCCAATTTCAGCAGTGTTTTTGCCAGTCTCGGTGAGGGTTGTTTCACCATAAGTTTAATATATCTAGCAGCGCTAGAGTTTATCCACTTCTCCTTTTGTTTTGCTTGGATACATTCTGCGATGGAGGATTCTATATTTGTTTTTGTTATCCCAAGAATAGGTTCGGGGCCTATGTATGGCCTTGCAGATCCTCCTCTGGCCAGGCTGTCTGCTTTCTCGTTACCCAAAATTCCCCTGTGCCCTGGCAACCAAGATATCAGGTTTTTGTGTTTCCCCAGGTTTGGAGATTTTGGATGCATTCACTGACTAATTTTGATGTGATTCTTTTACATGCTAACTGCTTGGCTGTCCGTTCTTATGAGGACTTTTGTGTCAGTGTAACCTCTTTTAAGATTTTCCAGGGCACAAGCATTGATGGCATGTATTTCTTCTCGTAAGACCGTAGTGTACTTCCCTTATGAGTTTGATTGCTCATGTTTTGGGATTGTACAGAAAACGCCTGATCCGGTTCCTTCGTTTGTTTTGGATCCATCTGTGTACCATATCATTGTATCTGATTCCTGTGTTTTTCCTCTCCTTTATAGTCCGTTGAGACTTTATAGGAAGTTGTGGAGATTGTTTCCGGGATCATGTAGTCAGTCCCCATTTCTAATAATGGGTGTCTGATTTTGTTGATTATGTGGTTGTATGCCCGAATTGATTAGTTCCTTTCCAAGTTAATTGTTTCTGAAGCTTAAATGAGCTTTTCCTAGCCTCTCCTTGTATGAATATTTCCAGTGGAGGTAGGTTTAGCAATGTTTCTAATGCGTTGTTCTCATCGCCCCAGTGATACATAGGTTTGCTAGTCTTTGTATGCTGTCTAATGTTTGGGTAGCTACTTTTTGTTGAGCTTTGTTCCACCAGATTAGTGATCCATAGGTTATTCTGGGTCTTATTACTGCCGTGTATAGCCATAGTCCATTTTCGGTTTTAGTCCCCATCAAATCAGACCGTATCTCACGATTTCTGAATAATTATCGATTAACGGTCACTAATCACCACACATTATTAAATCTATTATATTTCGTGGACCGATTGACCAACTAACTTATTTCAATTAATTAATCTTTATGTAAGGTATTAGTTGAAATGAAAAAGTTAGTGTCACGAGCGGGATTCGAACTCACGACCTTCAGCTAAATAAGCCGCTGCTCTACCACTTGAGTTATCGTGACTTCTATCCACTCGCACACCAACTCGTATTCGAAAATTCGGAAGGTAGGTTGAGATGGGGAGTTGCTGTCCGAGTGGATCGAAATCACGATAGCTCATGTGGTAGAGCAGCGGAGTATTTAGCCTTTAGCCAGGTCGTGGATTCGAACCCACAATCCCGCTCATGGCACTAACTTTTTCATTTCAACCAATACCTTACAGAAAGATTTTTCTACATTCTTTCGTTTGTGAATTAAAATAATGTTTCTGAGGGTTAGGTCTTTTACGGAAAACTAAACCATAAGTGAAACCATCGGTGGTTTCTATCACTTTGCTTAGTATACTACGTATTCGTAGTTGAATACTTAATTTTTGGCAATCGCCTAAAACTGTGCCAGAACCTGTTTTTATCGAAACAATTTATTTCTTCTCTCGTGTTTTTGTCTTTTATTATTCCATAAAATGAAAAAATAGTCGGTTCAATATGATGAAGAGATTTGGAGAAAACTGGAACGTGAAAAAACCCAACTTTTCACCAGAACCTTACGGTTATTTAGTTGTTCAAAGGGAGGCCAAAACGTTGACATTTCCTCAACATCTCTTCGTTCTATTACAAACAATTGTTTGGGATTTATTTGTACAAATATATTGAGAATTTGAAGCTTTTTTTTGTAGTAAATCGTCAGTTTTTGGCAACAACCTAAACTTGGGGCAAATTGTAACTCTGGTTTTATAATTTTTTTGAAGAACCGCTAAATATAATTGCTTGCCCTTTTTGCTCAGTAAAACTTAAAAAGATTTGTTTCAGTATGGTTAAGAGTATTGGATAAAATTGGTCCGAAACGTGAAAAAACACCACTTTTCCACCAGAACGTGATGTGCATTTGGTTGGCAGTTTTTCAATCGCGTGCACCCAATGTCATACGGTACGGCCAAAATCCACAACGAAAATAAACCTAAGATCAATAATGTCCTTTTCTAATTGTACATGCCAGAAACTCGCGATTAAGTTCATTTTTTCTCTTGATCCTTGATATTTTTATGGATAGATAAAGTAATTAAAACTCATACTAATTTCAAACTTACATTCGATATCAACAATTCTTTAGAATTGATAAAACAATTAAACAAAATAAATATACCTAAAAACTATGTTTTAGTTTCCTTTGTTGTTACTAATTTATTTACCAATATCCCTGTTAAAGAATGTACTAAACTAATAGAACGAAACCTTATGGAGAACTACTAACAAATTAGCAAAAAATGAGACAATAAACCTCTTAAATATATGCCTACATCTAATTATTGTAAATTAAGAATTTTAAGAAATGAAGGGTGTACCAATGGGGTTAGAATTAACCACTATTTGTGCAGAAATATTCGTAGATAATTTGGAAAAACTTCTCTTCAAATCAAATAACAAACTAATTAAATATACCCTTTTTTGGGAACGCTACGTAAACGATATTTTATATGTAAGGTCGGAAACAATAGAGGAGAATTCCTCCAATTATCGGGTTGTCCGGAAAATAATGCAGGATTTTAAGTTTTCATTAAAAAAAATCTATATAAAATATTCTGTTTACGTTTACAGGATTACTCATTTGTATGAATGTCAANGGGAAATTATTTTGATTAAAGAACATTGCTTTAAAGTAACTAGTTTCTTTTTTTTTGTTTAATACCAAAATCCTGCATTATTTTCCGGACAACCCAATAATTAATTGTTTACACTCTAGTAGAAATTTTACATTGAAAATAAATCGAGATGTTTGTTTAAATTTTTTAGACATAAAACTATCCATAATCAACAACCTAATTGAAATAGATTTATACATAAATCCCACAAACACAGACACTATTCTTGTCACCCATGAACGCAAAGAGCCGCCGGATTCATTTGTCTCACAAACCGTATGTTGAAACGCCCATTAACGCCTGCTAATTATAAAAAATAAATACAAACAATTAAAACCTTAGCGAAAAACATTGGATATCAAGACATATTTATCGATAGGTTGCTAGTAAAAAGAAGAAAAATATGAACTTAAAAAAAGCAACAATCGGACTCAGCCGCCCGACCAAAAATAAATCATTAGGTTTTTGTTGCTTGCTACTGGAAAATTTACGTTTTGCTTAGAAGGTAGAGGAGCTAAATCAGTGATATATGGTTAATAGATATGTATTTCAAGTAATCTGTAAATTCTATGCTTTGCTAGGTTGAAAATGAAGCAAGAACACCCCGGTCCCCTGAGCAAGCAAGCACGAAGACTGGTGAACTATCAGAAAAAGTAGATCAAATCTTTGAAGATTGTAGAGTAACTTTTATATTCGCTTTATTCACTGATAAATATTTTCTCAAAACCTCAAAACAAACTTAATTTTGAAATGATTTCGATATTAAATGTATAAGACACAGAGACAGAAATAAAAACGGTAGTTAAAGAACACTGCCTAAATCGAACAAATTTTCTGAATTTATAAATTAAACAAAACGCAAAAATTTAAATTTAAATACAACTGTGGGACACAGTTTCAACAAAGGAAGGGAACTAGATTGGTTTAAGAAATTTGAAATTAAAAAATGAAAATTAAACATGGATAGAGAGCCAGATAGAGATGCTCAAATGGCTGCAGTTCAATACAAAATACGCGAGAAAGACAGGAAAGAGAAGGAATACACGCGGAGGGCCTCAGCTGTTTGTCGGCCCATAAACCTTCCACTTTATATATACATAACAATTAATTAAGGTTTTTAGTTGAGATAGAAAAGTCAATGGCACGAGCGGGATTCGAACCCACGATCTTCCTCTTGATACGCCGCTGCTCTACCACTTGAGCTATCGTGACCTCGATCCACTCGGACACCAACTTCCCATCTCAACCGCACCTTTTGAATTTTCCCTCCTTTTTGTCATTTTTTATCTCAACTAAAAACCTTAATTAATTGTAATATATTAATTGGTCAAGCGGACCACGAANTATATATATATATTAAACATGGAGATATAATCCATAAATAAAACAATAGACTTTGATTTGCCCCCTATATTAAACATGGACTAAAATACTATTTGACATGCAATTTAATCACCACTTTAAATTATATTTTTTGAATAATTGACCTGTTTAATTATTTCAATTATAATTAATTATACATTTTATCTAAAATTTTGTTTAGAGATTGTCATGATAGCTCAAGTGGTTAGAGCACGGGCGTATTGAGACGAAGGTCGCCGGGTTCGAATCCCGCTCGTGACGCTAACTTTTCATCTTAACCAAGACTTTAGATAAAAAGTATAATTAATTGAAATTTAAAATTATTTTTCTTACAGAATCTATTAGGAAAATATTTAGTTGTTTTGTCATTCATGATTTTCGCATGATTAAGCAGTATTAAAAACCAGTTTGCTACTGGAACGTCGCGCTGGTTGTGGCAGTCAAGCCACACTAATCACGCCGACACACTTGCTTAAAACTCCTTCAACCTGATGATGAGCGTTTAAAACTTTTAATCCGGATCGTTATGAACAGCAACCTGTTAATAAAAATCACCCTTTGGTAAAAGACAATCTTTTTTATTTTCTTTGTCTGGCTATGCTACCATTGCGTAGCATAGATCATTTTAATTTTGCCATTTTATCAAAATCAATTTGAATATATCAGTCTATAATGAAGAAATCTGAACTTTTAATGTTTTGTATGCAAACCAATTCGTGCTTTCAAGTATGGTTTCAAACGACTGGCATATTCCATCATGTAACGTTTTATTTAGGACCAATCGGGTTGCGAAATCGTGGGCGGGTGGCTTTATGAACCCCGCTGGAACAGATGCCTCCAGGTGGGAACCCCGGCATGGAAAAAACTGAATCCAATTGGTGAATCGAGAAGGTGTATTGAACAAGTTCCGAACGTGGGAGGCATGTCGTTTTTGACAAGGGCTTTGTTTTCTGTTCGCAGGCCGCTGTACCGGTGTCAAGGACTGGAATTGAATACATGACAAATAGAAAATTAACACTGATTCGTGGGAGTTATTCTACTTTGAAGACTGGTGCTATTGTCGCCCGGCCGCCCCACCTTCCCACCCTACCTTCCCTTCATGAATAGAACTAATTAATAAAGGGAGAACGGGACTTAATACCTAGGAGGACAAAACCCCTCCTAAGATAACTTCCTGCCACACTAATTTATCTTCTGGTTTCTTGTGGTCCACAATCAAAGGGACCGGGGTCCCGACTGTGTTCTTGCTTCATTTTCAACCAAGCAAAACATAGAATTTACAGATTACTTGAAATACATCTGTATTAACTATATCTCACCGATTGCTCCACCTTCTAAGCAAAACGAAAATGTTCCAATAATCCAAGCTTGCTTGGAAAGATTAAATAAAAATCATTAGCTTTTTTTAAACCACACTGATTTTTTCCTCTATTTCTAATGTGTGGTGTTTAGTGACCGTTACTTAATGATTATTCGGAGGTCGTGAGATGCGAACTGGAGTGACGTAGGTTTCAGAAAAACATTTTCTTTATCGTGCCAACGTTTCGATCATTATTGAGATCATCTTCAGGGCTCAAATTGTTTGTTTTTCATTCTTGTCTGTCGTGTTGAGAGGGCTATTTCTACTGTTAGCCACCGTCTTATTGTTTTTTTCACTACTATTTCTCTAACTACTAGCAAAATTTAAGCCATTTTTCCCAAAATTATAGGACGTACAAAATGCAGGGCCCTTTAGAGTCTAAGCGGTCTGGAATTCTAGAGTAAATCTTTAACAATGAAAAAGACTACTATCTGATAAGCTTTATAAAATAGAACAATCAGAGGTAAGTGGAGACAAGACCAAAACCTTAATTATTGATATTTTAAATTTAATTATATTGAAATTTATATGGTCTCCTAAGAAACCAATTATTTTATGTTAAAAAATTCGAAAATATACAAGAATTGTATTTTACATGCTTATGTTTTATGATGTTTTATACCGACTCCGAAGTTTTTTATGCAAATAAAGACGGATTAATTTGAAATTAAAAAGGGTTAATTTGATGTTAAAATAGGTTAATTTGAAATNATTTCAATTGTCGATTTTCATATTGTCTGATAAAGTCCCAATTATTTTAAATTTAAACAAAAATTACAAATATACAGAAATTTTATTTTACATCCTTATGTAGTTTTATATTTCATACCATCTCTTATGTTGCTTAATGTTTAAAAAAAAAAGGGTTAAATTGAAGTTAAAAAACTTAATTTGAACAAAAATAAGTTAATTAGAAGTTAAAAAACGTAATCTGAAATTAAAAACAGTTAATTTGAACATAAAAATAGGTAATTGAAAAAAGTCATATAAAGTACCGAGATATATGCACATACTTTTAATTTTTAATTTTAATTAGTTTTCATATAGTCTTTATTCCAGCTAGATTATTTTATATCTAATCAAAAATCACAAATATTATTTTAGATGCTTGATTTCAAGTTAAACTCAATTTGAAATTTAAGAAAGTTAATTTGACGTTAAACAAACTTAATTTAAAATTAAAAAGAGTTATTAAGTTTAATAATGTATTCATGTATATAATATATTTGTGTGTGTGTGTGTGTGTGTGTGTGTGTACTTTTCATTAGATGGTCTTTAAAAACGTAAGGGATAGAATTTCAAGTTTATTAAGCAAGATACACTGCAAAACTTAATTCTCCGATTTTAAAAATCATTTAAAACACATCGAAATTTCGAAATATTGTGAGATCAATTTTATTCTGTGCTTAAAAGGTTCTACTTAAATATACATTTTTTTAAATGAAAAAAAAAACCTGTTCCTATCTAGTGTATCGCAGATCAAAAATTGCCAGGCCAGGCAGAAAATTTTAGACTGTCTTCTGTATTTCGAAAAAAAAATCATTCAAAAACTACATTTTTTTCAGGGGAAACGATTTCCTGATACCATCACTGGCCAATTTACGCCGTAAAAATCTACGCACCGATTCCTCTTGTAGTAAAAAGTTGGTACACGTTTTTCAGCAGTGTTTTCGTTAATTTTTACCCGAAGTATGTACATAAAATACGAGGGCTTTTAAAAAATATCAAGGATGGCGAGTTGCGAGTTCAAGGCAAGATTACACAGAAAAAGTTAATTTGCAACTTGAGAAATTATTTTAGCACTTCTAAATCTTGAATTTCACAGGATCAGCTTCAGCCTGTTCGTAAAAAAATCGTTATTAACAGATATTTTTTGGATCGAAAAAATATCCCTATCTGGGTTCTGCAGAATTGCTTTACACCGTTTGTGCTTCCATGGAATCAGGGTATCGTAATTTCGAATCGATGGTTTATGTTTTCATCGCGTCGTAAATCCAAGGTATGTCAGATTCGTTGTGGAGTTGATCTAACCTCGTCAGTCGGCGAGATGATGTGACTAGTCTTAAGAACTTGTTCTGCATCCTTTGTATTTTAACAGATTCGTTTTGCAAGTAAAACTCCATGCCGGACTAGCGTATAGAAGCATTGGTTTGACAACCGCCTCATAAATAAGTCGCTTATTGTGCATTGGCAACCCTGATTCCTTAGCCGATAGAGGGAACAGAATTCTGATGGCTAGTCTGGCTTTTGCGATCCTATTCTTTATATGAGGTGAATAATGTAGTGTATGAAGTGTGTAGTTAACCCAGTGTAAACTGTGATGATGAACGAGCTCTAATTATTATTGGGGTAGAAAAAGCTAACTCCTGAAGGACACAAGAGTCCTTAATAAAGCTTTGTAATTCGGTAAAAAGAGTTAAACTTAACGAAGGGCTGTATGCAATGACGGACTCTTCTTAAGATTAAACATTAAAACCACGAACCACTGTTTTCTGATCCTTTTTTACTGTGACAAACTGTATAAATTTTATCAACTGGCCGCATGCAGTTTTCGATTATTTTCTTTACAAATCAGATTGACATGTCATTTTTTCTACTAAAAACAATTTTTAGACATTGAACCAATTACATTGCTTCCTATGTCACTGGTTGAATTGGAAATAGTACCATTTCTGCAACTCATTCCAAATGTACTAATATATTGTCGTATTACAGGCACGATAAATATAAAATGTATTTGACAAAGCCATGAAACCGTTGTATCTGGTGAAATATCAAATGCAGGTATATAATTCCGAATAATATTCAACCGATAATCGCACAATTTACAAACAAATAATAAGTTTCAAACGGACGCCTTTTGGCGGATAACCTGCGAACGGGGAGAACGCAGATGTAGTTTAATCCGTTTAAATCCTGTGTTCCTGATTGTCGTTTGTTCACTTTGCCGACAAGATCAGGATTTTGTCGGTTTGAAACCGGACAAAATTCCTGCGCTTTGGCCTGTCCATAAACCCAAATAAACAAGAGGTCAGGGAAAGTTCGTAAGATAGGAGTTATTACAAAGTGGCAAACGTTTATTTGATCCGATTCACTATTGTTTTCGATCTAAATCCAAACGGTCAAATAAAGCGAACAAATACACTAAATAGATCACAAAGTTTAGCTTTTATCTGTCAAAGACTTACTATTGGACTAATTATATCTACTTCAAAGAACAATAAACATCACTGTACTTTAAAGCTTTCCATTTAAAAACTGAAAAAACATTCACGCTTAAAATTTAGTAAGCAAATTTTTAATTTTGATAATATTTTAGTCTAATATATCTAATAAAAAATTGTCCACTCATATCGGCAAAAAAGTCTTTTTCTATCGCACTCCTCAGTCTCATCCCCCTTTAAGATAGCATCAGCTGTTCGACACGGCGCGATACTGGATCACACACTGTTCTCCATTATTTCTAAAAATTTTGCCGAATCCCAGCTTCAGCCATCTAGAGCTATATTTATGGTCTCGAGGCCATCGTGATGATATAATCGCACTCAGTAAAACTATTTTATTCTAATGAGTTATGCATGGAAGCGTGTGGGCTATAAATAAAAATTTCTCAGTATTTCCAAATATTCAGTTAAACCAACCTTTTTTTTATATAAAAGAATTGATTTTATGTGAATTTTTATATAAATACATGTTACTGTAGGTAGTTTTTCTATTTGAAAACCGGCAAAACTTTCATACTTCAATTTTGTTTAAAATTTTATTATTTTGATAATTCTGTACTTTTTTGTACATGAGATTATCGGATAATTTAGAGTAGTTTCCTGATACGTATAATATTTTTTAAAAATTCTTTTTTATCACATTCTGCAGTTCTCTCTCATCGCCTTTTAATATAGCAACAGTTGTCCCACAAGGCTCAATACTGGATCCCACACTGTTCTCCATTTTTCTAAAAACGTTACCAAAATCCAATTCTACCAGCTATAGTTATGGGCTCGATGATTTAATAACACAAAAATCTTCAATAAAACTGGTTAATTGTGATAATGCCTGGAAGATCGTAGTAAATTAAAAAGAAAATTTTTCAGGTTGTTTTTAATAGAATAATATTTTTTATAGGAATGTTTATATAAGTAATGTTACTGTAGGTAGTTTTTTTATTTGAAAACTCGTAGAAATTTCTACTTCAAAATTGGTTTAATATTTTTTATTTTTAAAATTCTGCGCATTTTGTACATCCGATTATCTCATGTTTTAATTCAGAATCCTGATATCTAACCAAATTCTTTCCATCATATTTCAAAAATTTTTATTTTTATTTTACTCTGCAGTTTTCTCTCATCACCTTTAATATAGCATCAGGTGTTTAACATGGCTCGATAATGGGAAACGTTTTTCACTTTTTCTAGAATCTTTGCCAAAACCAAGCTTGTTCCATTTAAAGCTATATTTATGGGCTTGACGATGTAATAGCATAAACATTTTCAATAAAACAGTTTAATTCTTTTGCTGCCTGGAAGTAAATTTAACAACAATTTCTCAGGTTCTTTTTTTTTTAAATAGAATAATGTTTTTTATATGAATGTTTATAATAAATAAATGTTACTGTTCGTAGTAAGGAAAACTTTCACACTTCAAATTTGGTTTAAAATGTTATGATTTTGATAATTCTGTACTCTTTTCTACATGTAATTATCGGATGTTTTAGTGTAGTTTCCTCATATCTAGAAAACTTTAAAACAGGTTTTTCTTATTGCACCCTCCAGTTCTCTCTCATCGCCTTTTAACATAAGCAGCAGATGTCCCACAAGGCCCAATACTGGATCCCACACTGTTCTCCATTTTTCTAAAATCGTTACCAAAATCCAATTCTACCAGCTATAGTTATGGGCTCGATGATTTAATAACACAAAAATCTTCAATAAAACTGGTTAATTGTGATAATGCCTGGAAGATCGTAGTAAATTAAGAAGAAAAATTTTCATTTTTTTAATAGAATAATGTCTTTTATAGGAATGTTTATATTAACAAATGTATATATGAGGAGGGCCTTGTTATCACCTTATCTGCATCATTTTCGTGGCTCATCTTGATAAACGTCAAAACCCCTGGCTTGTGAAACTGAGAAAACTTGTTCGGAAGGAAACTTATAATTGGAAAGCTGCGTGGAACCCCTATCCTCCTCCGGACGATTGGACAAGGATGCTACTCCAGTAAATGGAGCGTGTCGGGTCTCATTTGCAACCTTAAGGGAATGGGAGTTGTGTTAAATGCTGTTGACATGACGAGGCAATAACGCTTTCCTCCTATAAATGGAAGCGGGGCTGAGCAGTCGGATAGTTCAAGCAGCCGAAAATTCCAAACGAGCTTATTTATAACAACAGCTTTTGACTTTTTGGTCGGCGTCAAATTTTATACTTAAAAAAATCTGATAAATCTGCACTTACACGGAGAGGCTAGTACTTATTTAGTAAACAATACCAATCAACCTGGGGCCGGGCAAATTCCTAACGATTAAACAACAATGTTGATATTTTTTCACCACCAAAATCTCCTGGATGTAATTTTTTGAAAAACAATAAATATTGTTTTTATCTCAATATATATATATTTTTTGTTTTTGGAAAATCACAATAATGGTGATAATTCTGAAAACACTCCACCGACAAGAAGCTGTACACGATTTTAGTTAAAATGTTTGAGGAGTCGTTGTTTAATTTTTAATTTTTTAATTCAACAAAGCCGCAACAGATTTATGTTATCAGCTTATTTTTCTCACTTATGACGTAGCACCCCCGGGTAACTGGGGATCGGTGTCGAAAATTAAGGAGGTTTTTCTACTCACAATATGCAACAAAAAACTTCCCATAAACCCCTGTCCAAATCTCAACTGTAAAGAAGTAATTTCAGGTTTTGGTTTTTTCTTCGACTTAGGTTTACTAAATTATTTATAAACTTCATAATTACAGACAGTAGAAAAATCTTGTTTGTTCCACCTGAAACAACGTTAAATTGGCTGTTGGAAAACTTATTTAAATGGCAGAATTGATGAAAAAATTCTGCACGAAAAATTCAGGAAAAACAAAAATGTTGAAATTTGGAATTTTTTGAAAATGTTGGATTGGTAACTGTTAATAACATTCGGGGGCGTGGCCCGGTTTAGGTGTTGACACGGCGCTCATCACTGTAAGGTAAAGGTCCCGGGTTCGAATCCAGCGGCTGCATTCGAGTCCGACATACTTACAAATGGGCCTTTTTCAAAAATACCGCTGTTGCGTACCCTCGTTAAAAAAAGAAAAAAAAAACAATATCTTGGAGCTTTGCAAATTCCCTCAATATTTTCCTATTCAATTAGCTTCCAGCGGTATACCCACCTTTTTGGATTGCCCCTTTGGAAGGCCCAAACATTTTGCATTTTGTTGAAAAAAACAGAAGTCGATGAAGGGGGCTGGCTAATTTTTTCCAGAAAATCCGTCTGGCTCTTGGGTTTCCTATCAGCTTTTTTATTGTTCGATTCAATCAGTTTGCTTTGTTATCAACTGACAAGAAACTTGTCCAGTGAGTTAATTTTTTTTAATGGTTTTCTCTTATGAAACTATCAATTTGACTAAAAAATTAATTACTATTCTTTTTCTCTTTAAAGCATGTTTGAACTCCACAAGATCTCGCCTGGGCAGATGCTTTGGCCAACGACGGACGTCCTGGTTTGCCGCAATCTACCATCAACGATGATCTACAGTGGTTTAGGGCCGCCGTAAGTCTCGATCGGAGAATAGGTATTGGTTGTCAGCGATGAACGACTGTTAAGAAGATAATCAGAAAGCTTCGTGAGAATATCTTAGTGTCTAGACGTCCCCCATCAGGTTCTTTACAGCTGGAGAATCAACGAGTAAAAAAGCGAATATTCGCAAATCTTCAACCCGCTTGGAAAGTTAAACAATGCTGGGACTGTCTCATCTTGACTGCTGAGTGTCGGTTGGGTCTGGGATAATCAGATGACCGGGACCGTGTGTGGAGAAGACGTGGAAAACGCTTTGCGTCATGTGCCATGCCTGAGTCATAGCCTTTTCAAAAACAGGCAGTTATGGTATGGGGTGGAATCGACGTCCATGTCCCAATGATTATCATACAGAATGATTCTTTTGCTGCAGTTATGTTCCAAGTTATGAAAGTTATGTTCCATTTGTTCCATTTACTGATGATAACAGGTTGTTATTGCATGACAATGCTCGACAGCGTGCAGCCAGATTTGTCACCCATTATTGGAGAATCTACCGATTATCACAATGAATTGGCCAGCACGTTCTTCTGACGTGACTTCTACAGAACAGTTGTGGGTGATGATAAAGAGACGGGTTGCGCATCGTTCGCCGCCTCCAACAAGCGGTGAACAGCTTCAAACCGCTCTTGTTGAAGAATGGGATTCTGTTTCACAAGACGAAATCCGATCGCTTATCTACTCGATGCCTAGGAGACCTAAGGCCCTCCGCGAGGCCAGAGGAGGTTAAACGCGTTATTTAAAGAAGACAAGGTAATAAATTATTAGCTAAAATTTAGTCTGTTACTAAATAATTTTCTCATATTTTGACGAATTTTTCTCCTAAACCATCATAATTAAATAATTTTTATTAAAACTCACGAATTTCTGAACAATTAGGGATCCATTAAAACAAGTACATATGTCATGAACGATAAAAATATAGATACTCTCGATAACTCGAATCTCAGGGGTAAATTTAAAAAAGCAAGATATCGAATATTTCGACTAAGGGAGGTTTGAGGTCTTGAGCCACTCGCTGCGTCATAATTATCCCTATTTTTTAAAATTGTCGATAAGGTGTTTGGGGCCAATTCTTTGGCGATGTTCATTTCTTTTTGCCTTTATCTATCGGCTTAATAATCTTGCGTTTCTCCTTTACTCTTAACGTATTACAATGAACCATTACAGAAATTTTTTGTACACAAATGAACAAACACGTAAACAAGAACGAAATAAAAAAAACGAACTGCCCGATAAAAGTGGATTGTACTGCGCTCTTCCTGGCGTAGGACTGTTAAGAGAGCGGGGAGAGAGGAGAGCCCATCAGATAAAGAAATGGTGCTGGTCGCGTGGAATTACTAAGAAAATTAGTCTAATCGAGATTTTCATTTTGAAATGTTCCACTTACAGAGGAAAAAATGTTGGCTCTAAGAAAAACAGGGGGATTTGAAAAAAATTCGAGTTATCAAGGAATATTTTTAGTATATGTATCGCCGAAGCAGTTGAAAAGGAGGTAGCGATTGCATGGGTTCTCGGCCACATGGGGATAGCCGGAATCGAAGTCTCGACGGCCAAATAAGCCACCGGAAGACGCTTCCAAACCTGTACGCCTTGCGGATTTAAAACTGTTAATTTCAAATACAATAAAAAGAGAGTGGAAAACCCGCTGGTTCGTAAAAAATAGAAATAACCCTGTCAAACTGTGGTCGGTCGATCCCTGGTCTACGGAGAGCGGTTCGAAAAGGGAAAAGGCCATATTGACAAGACTACGCATAGGTCATACAAGAATAAATGAATAACGCAGAGGGACCGCATAGGAGGCCATTATGTAAGGATAGAATAACGGTCCAGCACCTTCTCAATTATAGAAGGCTTGACCTATACAAACAATATTTTGGCATATCATCGGGCACAGATCGCTTTTCCTGTACCTCAGAGCTACAGGGATTTTTAAATGAATAAAGTGTTTATGTGGGTTTGTGTTGTGTCTGTATTGTATTTATGTTAATTTATTGGTATGTATGTAATTTATTAGCGTAAAAGGAAGGGGCTGCGTATAACCCCGCAAAGAGGAATATTGAATACTCTGGGGTCACTGTGGACGTCTGGACAGTAAAATAATTTATTAGCGAGAATGGAGTGGGTTCAACCCCGCCCCGAGGAATACTAGGAATACTCTGTGGGAGTCAATGGGACCAGACTTCTATGTTTGTGATGATGTGTATGTATATATATATGTATTGTTTGTTTCTATTCTGTATTTGACAACCTGAGGTACAAATGAGAGGCTAGCGACGTAGTATACATTTAAAAGCAGAGAGTCAGAAACCAGATCAAAACGCACAAATGGCAGCAGTTTAAAACAAAATACCCGTGAAAGATTAGATAAAGAAGGAAAACACGTAGAGGGCCGGCGATGACCTGAGCTGTTTGGTGGCCCATAAACCTCCCACTTTTTGTATACTTAACTTTATATATCAAGGAATTTGAATAATCGAGAGTCGACTATAGTTGTGAATAAACAACAAAAAAGGAGTTTCCGGTTTTTTTGTCTTTGAATGTATATGGTACATTCATGCATAATAAAGGATAATTTATTTTTCAGTTTCTAGGGCCAATTAGGAAGAACGCTGGTTCAATGCACTGGTTAGACCTGCTAGGGTTTACTAAGATTTATAGGAAATGACGATAAATAATAAAACGAAAGTCTCTTCAAAAACAGGATTTTGTTGTAAATGAACACTTTTCTTAAGATTGAAGATGACATTTTGAACAATAATCATAGTATATCCTGAAAGTAGTAAAATATGAACCAAAGATATTAAAACTATGTTTTCTTTGACGTCCTTTGATATAAGGATAATTGTTTTCTTATAAGCAAGTGAAGGGCATTAAGTCTGATAAATTAATGAGAATGTGTTTCATAAAGGACTAGGGAAAATCACATAGTTGTGGTTTTGCACCCGACACCATTGGCCACATAGAAAACCGCTTACATATCACTGGATTAAAAGGCAAATAGGTAAAGACTTTTCGGGGTATTAAAAAAATTAGTTAAAAGAATCTTTCGTTTTTTTCATACTGGATAAGGGTTGCAATCTTGGGAGCTGTGATTGGAGGGTGGCGTCATGTGGTTCGGTATTGTTGTGTAGTCTATTATTGAAAGACCGGGGTGGTCGGTTTGAGGAAATAGGATCGATGTTTTACCTTAGTCGGCCATCTTGTAACATCCCCCAACCCTTCCTTAAGACGTCAATAATAATGGGCCCGTTCCACCCTCTGCCACCTACCAATATCGGAGACCCTTTCCCTCCTGCTAATAAGGGGAACGGGCTTAAGGAAATCCCATTAGGGAAAGAAAGGGCCCGGCCGACCCACACAGAGGCCCTGGTTATGAAAGATTACGGACTACCGGATCCCTTTCAATGATATGCTCTCATCTCGTCTAAGGACACAAAATGAAAAATGAATAATTCATAGGACCCCCTTCCCTTTCACGCTTGAAATTGAAGATCATCAACATCATTTTCTATCCGATTCTTGCCAAGAATAATATTTGAAGCTTTATAAACGGCAAAAGCAGGCTTACTTAAGAAAAAATATTTAATATATATAATAATTGATTTACAAAAGCAAATAAACGCTTAGTTGACACAGTCACACGACATGTAATATGCCACACTTTTGTTTTGGGGTAAAATTTTAACAAACTCTGTTTTCTAATGAGGTAATTAAAATATTAATAATCAATCTGCTCTTTACAGATCATCCTGGTCTTTCTATCCTCGAAGATGACGAAATGTCGAAACTCCTCTGACACACACCAACACACCCAAGATTTTTTTTATTAAACTCTAATCTATTTTGACAAAATGAAACTGGTTCCATAAGATTCCGAGTTTTAGAAGTGTTTCAAATAATTTTTTGATGACCTTTACCATCCCTTACGCCGTTTAACGATTCTGTGTTAAAGACTTACGAATATATTTTGTGCATGTAAATTCCAGAATAAAACCAAGTTTTTATAGCGTAAATTGGCCGGGAACGGGAAAAATTCAAGCTCGATCGAAAAATCGCATATCCTGAAAAGTCGTACTTTTTCACCTATCAGTCCAATTTCCTCATCGTATTGAAACGATCATTTTTTATACTTCGTTGATTAACGATAAGGAAACAATCGTACTTAGCAATTCTTTAAAAAACTACCACCAGGAGCAGAGAAATAAATAGTTTTGTATAAAAAAATAGTAAGATTTGGTCACAACTTTCAATTCGTTACACTAAAGCAAATAAAACAGAAAGAAGATTGGTTGTAATGAGCTAAATAGGTTTTGAGAAAATGGCAAGAAAGCCCTCTTTGGTTAACGAAAGGGCCATCAAATAGAACTCAAAAGTTGTATCCTTTTATTTTTCGGTACACTTTTCTCCAGAACACTTTATCACATTGAAACTATTCTTTCTTTTCTTCTCTAATAGGCTAACAATCGTACTGACTAATGGTATAAAAAAAGCGCCTGATTCGAATAACACAAAATGTGTAGAAAATTGTCATATCTTAAATTGTTAACAAAAAATTTCGATTCACTATTTCTTCAAACTTGTGGTATACTAACAAATAAAACCATGAATTTATTGATTGTACTTGGCCAAATAGTATCAAAATTAAAATCCATGCAATAGAAGTAAATTTGAAAGGAAAAAACCACCTGTCCGATTGAAAAAACGTCTCTACCCGGCTAAATGATCACAAAGCAAATATTCAAATAGGCTTAAGTGGTAAAAACTAAACAACAATTTATGTTTGACCTACAAAT
Source organism: Cimex lectularius (assembly GCF_000648675.2). Lineage (NCBI taxonomy): Eukaryota > Metazoa > Arthropoda > Insecta > Hemiptera > Cimicidae > Cimex > Cimex lectularius. Next base: position 164,514 of record NW_019392723.1, read on the forward strand.
AGTAATTATTGCATTGTTAATTTTAAAAAAGTTTTCTAAGTAGTTTTATGAAAAAACCTGATGTGACAACAGCAAGTTGACGCATTATATATCAAAAACAAAAGTGGCACAAGAAATGTTCCTTGAGGAACTACTGAAGTAACAGGAACGTCAGAGCTTAGTGAGTGTTTTATTTTGAATTTTATCGTGCGATCACTTAAATAAGAATTAAAAAATCTTAATCCATGTCCAACATGAGTCAATATTAATTTATTAATCAGAAAGCCATGATCTATACCACATATATAATATATTTATCTGTATGTATTAATTTTATATATTTGTGTTGTTATTGTTATGTTTCATGGAGTGTGTGTAGTGATTTGGTCGTCTTAAAAGTCTTAAAAAAAATGTTATCTATGATTTTCACTCTTACTAACTGAACTTCCTTTTTTTAGATTTTTCTTTAGCATAATCGTCAAATGAAAAACAGAATGGATGGCGAAAATCTGAAACGGGTCTGACAGACCGAACCATGGAAGTATGACAAAATTACAAAGACGGGTAATTTGCTCTACAGGTTTCTCTTTTGTAAACGTTACAGCCCATTACCGAATCCTGTCTGAAGAAAATTCCTGTTTGTTAAATTGCCTCTCGCATTATCTAGAGAATAATCCGCGGTCAAAATAAAGCAAGGGGGTAACGTTTCCCATGCTCATTTCCAAAGAGTTCACGACCCGTGGAACCGACCGGTTTACATCACGGCGACCCGCCGGACCCGCTCCATCCCCAGCCACCGCCTGATGTTTTCAACCCCTTCACAGCAGTCGGCCTTTGCTTTTGGAATCGTTAAAATCGATAAAATGTTTTATCGCGGCCTGCTTTCGTTATAGTTGTGAAATTTCCTTCCTCAAGTGGTCTGACTATCTTCGCAGATCTGTCAGACTGCAATTCGCCATCATCAGTGTAAGTCATAACTCCTCTGGATTTTAACCGACGTCTAAGGTATTACTGCAGTTGAAAATCTGGATATTTATTCTTTCATCATATCAACGGGGTTTATACTTTATATCATTATAAGAGAAAAATAATGATGAAGTCCATAACGTCTCCCTTTTATTTGTTTATTTGCTACTTGATCTTTTTTTTACAGTAACCAAATTTGTGTCATTACATCAATTTACAGAGTTCTAAAAGTCTGTCAAGTTCCCGGTAGGTCAGTGGGGTCGTTTCAGAGCACGTCTGACAGCCCAACCCAGCGAGGATATGCAGACCAAGACGGTAATGATTAAATTATAGGATCATCAACCAGCGGATCAAACGAAGAAAGTTCGCTACTTAACGTTCTCAATTCTTACGCACTTGGACGAAACGCTAACCGCTAAGTTCAGGTTAGATTTTGTAATATTGTAAATATTTCAAAAAACGTATACATAAAATGTAACAATAACATAATTAAATATAAATTAATAATTTATATTTTGTATAACGATTGTTAAATGTAGACAGTATGTGTTTAATTGTCCATTTCAAAATGGGTGTGGAGAAATAAATTTTGTTAAAACATGACGATTTAAAATCTCAATTTCATTGACATAGGCTTAAAGAAGAAAACTTAAGTTTTCTGACGGTTGTGTTAGTTTTTCCCCTAAAAAAATTTAACTTACTTTACTGAGAACATTTGTTTTCAAAAATCACAAAAACGGCGCTACCTTTAAAGAGACCTACCAACAAACCTTGCAGACTTTTAGATGTTTCTACAATACAGCTAAAGGCACAAAGCTCGCTTCCGGAAAAAAATTATGATAAGAAATATGTAGTAAATAGTTAGTGAATTCAATTCTTATTTTTCGGCTGTATAAATGTAAAACTTAAACTTTAATGACTTAGGATGAAGGAAGAAAACTTCAGGTTTCCATCTTTTTGGGATAACGTTGAATTTGGATAAAGTCCAAAGAAGTTATAAATTTTTTATAGGATCACCGAACAACAGAGAAAAAAATTGCCACTTAAAATTCGTATTTAATGGCTTTAAAGGGCACTTAAAACGAATCTGAATTGTTTAAAAAAATTTACTACTTTAATGACAGTGTCGTATGGTTTTTGAGGCATTTATGTGTTTTATCTAATATAATTGTACACATGATGTATATGTTTTATTAATATAAAATTGGTATTTATTAGCTTTAATAGTTTAAAAAAAAATTGTCGTTTAAAAAACAAATTAAATTTCATAAAAAATAATTTGTACATACTTTTTTGAGAGTGTCATATAGTTTTTGTAACTTTTTATATGTCTAAGTTTATTTAATACTATTTTACATATTATGTATATTGTTGCATTCTCGGTTTCATGGGCCCATTAGCAAACTCTCCCCGAATCTAATGTTTTTCGACCTTGTATTATCGAATAAAGTTTCCTTAAAGTCGACGATCCCACGTACGTTGACTAAGGACAGAAATTAATACAAGGAAAAAATATATAAAGAAAAGTTATGGATGTAGTTACATACAGAAGAGTGTTTATGTCTTGTAAACATTTTTTCTCAGTTCCTATCGCGCATTGGCAAGAACACGGGGCTCAATACTTTTTAATCTAGTACCACCCCAAAAAAGTTTCACTGAATACAGCCTGTATTAAACAAAGTGAGACCCATCGTCGGTGAGTCTAAAGTCAATAGCTCCAGATATCGATCAAGGCACTCGAATTATATGAATCTAAGATGGCATAAATAACTGGATTTATCCTGGACAAAGAGGGTATTATATATATTGTAAAAGGGCCGGGGTTGGTTTTCTCCATTAGCTCCCATTCAGATGCGTTTCAAGGAACCTAATTCGGCAATAATCTAACGTTATGTCAAAAGTTTATCTTAAATATTGTAGGTTTTTTCTTTATTTAACAGATTAAGATCTGTTATAGTCATAAAATTCCTTCTAAGGTTTAGTTTGGTTTAAAATTAATTAACTTTGGCTATTTTTTTTTTTTTTTTACTTAAATCGTGAGATTTCTCCGTGTTGTCTACGGAGTGATGAGCCTGTAATTTGATCATTTCTGATCAATTTCGACTCCCTATCCTAACATGTTTTTGACATAACTTATCTTCATCCGACATACATGATGGCGGGAAGTTTGAAAGCGAAAAACAGACAAATCAAAAGTTATTATTTACCGCAGGTTCATCATGCAGACAACAGTAGAAATCACTCCATTTTCCCATAATCTTAAATTCCAGTGATAATTATACTTGATTAATAGGCGAGAAAGATAGAACGAGCTTTAGAAAGGGTCGGGCCATTAAAGGGAAATCAATGGTACAATAATTTATTAATTGAGAGGTCTAATTGTATCACTTGAATTGCCGTGAGTGTGCGGTGTTGGGTCTGTTCGGGAGGTGGGTTAAGGTGCCTGGTGGAGTTAAGGGTCGAAATCCTGGATCTCGCCCATCCTGTGCCCAATTCCATAACAGAAGTAATTAAAACTGCTTTTGTGATGCGGTAGTGTGTCGGCGAAAGAGACGACAGGGGACAAGGCGTGTTTGCTCCGGGCCGAAGTCAGTCTTGAACTCTCGAGATCTGTACTCATAAATAAACATGTAACGTTCCATTAAGAGATGTGTCGCCCCGTCGACAAGGGAGTCCAATATACACTATATGTTTATATATATAATACAAATAGGGGTTCTCAACAGTTAGGAAACTGAAATAAGGGACAAATTGCACAGAATTTTACCCTCCTCAATTGGGAACCTTTTTTGATAAAATGGTATTAATTACAAGTAAATGAAGAAGATCCAACAAATCTTTAAAAAAAATACTTAATATGAGACTACAGTTCCAAAAAAAATAAAAAGTAAGTAGGAAGGATGTAGCTCGGTCACTACGTCAAAAGTTCTATATAGCAAGTAGCCAAAATATGGGGTAGATAAAGAAATAAATTTTTCCATCAAATTAACCCTATTTAATTTCTAATTGACTCTTTTTAATTTAAAATTAACTCTTTCTTTAATGTCAAATTGAACTTTTTGAATTTCAAATTAACACTTGTTTTTAAATTCAAAATTAACTCTTTTTAATTTCAAATTAATCCATGTTAATTTATAATTGTCACTTTTAAATTTCAAACTAACGCTGTTATAAGAATTAAAAACTTAGGAGATGGTATGAAATATATGTATGTAAAGCGAAATTCCTGTACAATTGCGATATTTTTTTAATATAAAATAAATGGGCTGTTAGACCACATGAAAAATACCATCAAAATTAAAATGTATGTATCAAAATAAAGGATAATACTTTTAATTTGAGAATTTTATAAAAATACACAATTGAGTCTTATCTACACTACCACATGAAAATTAAATAAAATTAAAATTAAAAGTTATATAAACCTAAATGTAAAATTAAAAGATCCTTCTTTTAGTTATTCAGATATCGTGAGATGCGGTCTGGTGTGATGTAGGTTTCAGAAGAACATTTTCTTTATCGTGCCAACGTTTCGATCTTTTATTGAGATCATCTTCAGGGCCTGGGATTTACAAACAATGTTTACATTTAACAATTACATTTAGGGTTATCGATTAACGGTCACTAATCTCTACACATTCTTCTTTTAATATGATTTTTTTTATTGTTAATTATAAAAAAATTAGTTATACCAAAAATACTACATCGAAATTAATGAGAATTAAAATTAAGTTATTCAATGAAATATGAAAAATGAAATGTTTTTTTCTAATAATTTTTTATGGATTCACCGAACAACAGAGAAAAAAAATTGCCACTTAAAATTCGTATTTAATGGCTTTAAAGGGCACTTAAAACGAATTTGAATTGTTTAAAAAAAAATTTCCTACTTTAGTGACAGTGTCGTATGGTTTTTAAGGCTTTGTATGTGTTTTATCTAATATAATTGTACACATGATGTATATGTTTTATTAATATAAAATTGGTATTTATTAGCTTTAATAGTTTTTAAACAAATTTGTCGTTTAAAAAACAAATTAAACTTCATAAAAAATAATTTGTACATACTTTTTTGAGAGTGTCATATAGTTTTTGTAACTTTTTATATGTCTAAGTTTATTTAATACTATTTTATATATTATGTATATTTTTGCATTCTCCAGGAATTAGGAGAACACATGAAAAATAACATCAAAATTAAAATGTATATATCACATTAAGCGATTATCCTTTTAATTTGAAAATTTTATAAAAATACACAATTGATTCTTATCTAAAATACTACATGAAAATTAAATAAATTTAAAATTAAAAGTTATATAAACCTAAATGTAAAATTAAAATATTCTTCTTTTAATATGATTTTTTTAAATTTTTAATTATATAAAATTAGTTATACCAAAAATACATACAATTAATTAGAATTAAAATTAAAAGTTATTCAAGTAAATATGAAAAAAATGTTTCTTCTAATAATTCGACATTTTTAAATACATAATAATTATTTTATATTTAACAAAATCTATAATGAATTGAAGAATCATTTGATATTTTACTTTTTAAATTCTACAGCTACAGGAAATAAAATTTATTTTTAATTATTACTAAATTAAGTTAATTTGTAATTCCAGTGTTAACTTGTTGCCAAAAAGGGTTAATTGACGGAAAAAAGATATAACTTATGAATGGTTTGAAGTTTTTTTTTATTAATTAATTTTTTTTGAGCAGGAAACAAATTTGATATTAATTTTTTACACGTCCGAAAACCCTAGGTACAATTTGTTTAGAAAATCAAATAATATTTTGGCTACAAATACTACTATTTTTCCTTTTTGGTTATAAAAACATCCAGCTTTAAATGTTCGTAATATCGTGGCGCTGGCTAATCCAGGCAAAAAAGGAATATTTTGTTTGCTAAAAATTCGCCCTGAAGAGCTTTAAATGGTGCTTAAAACCAACCCAGATTGTTTTTCTTGAAAACGATTGGCTTTTGCAACTTTTTTATGTATTTAATCTCATCTAATAGGGCCCTGGTTATTATTTTGTTGTTCTAAGTACCATACAAATTGACTAACATATAAAAATATGAAATACATGGAGAATAAAAGACTCTCTATTTTTTCGGTTCCTACTCTGCTAAGAAGAAATGCGGCCGTATCTTCAAATTTTTTCGAATTTCGTTTTTTTTTTTTTTTACTTGTATTCTTAAGTACGTTTCCTATTGCAAAACACGATAAAATCGACGTAAATCAGTCCAAGAATATTAAAAATTTCTGTTTAAAATATCAACGTACTGTATATAACTTAAAATGTTTTGAAGAAAATACTAGAAAGAAAATCGTATTTCCAAAATTTTACAATTATCTTAATAAAAAGTGCTTATGTTAATAGATAAAATTAACGTATACTATTTTTCAATCTAATATCGCAAAAAAAATCAAATAAAAAATAAAATCTGTGACCCTACATTCCATTGGAAGAACGCGCCGACACGTGACTACTATGTCTACTATTTTTCAATCTAGTATCAAAAAAAAATCTGTGAGCCTACATCCCATTGTAAGAACGTACTGCCATGTGTCTACCAGTTTCAATCTAGTAGCGCCAAAAAATAAATAAATAAACTAAATAAAAATTAAATCTGTGACCCTACATTCCATTGGAAGAACGTAACAACATGTGTGTACCATTTTCAATCTAGTATCCAAAAATAAAAAATAAATAAATAAAAAATTAAATCTGTGACCCTACTCCCATTGGAAGACGTGCTGCCATGTGTCTACCAGTTTCAATCTAATATCGCAAAAAAATAAACAAAATACAAATTAAATCTGAGACCCTACATTCAATTAGAAGAACGTAACGACATGCGTGTACCATTTTCAATCTAGTATAAAAAAAATTAAATAAATAAATAAAAAATTAAATCTGTGACCCTACATCCCATTGGAAGAACGTGTTGACATGTATCTACCAGATTCAAACTAGTATTGCCACAAAAAAAAAAAATAAATAAACCAAAAAAAAAATCTTTGACCCCTACATCCGCACAATTTTTACACAATACAATTTTTCTTGACAGATAATTCTTTTTAATGAGCTACAGCAAATATTAGATATTGAATTATTTAAAATTAAGTCTTGACATATTAAAGCTAGTTCCTAAGTAAAAAGACCCCAACGAGTATGTTTTAACATAAATAAGTTATAATAAAGGTTGCATAAAAGAAACATTTTTTTTTCAGAAAGAATTATTTTGGCCTAAAAGACACTGCGTTTTTGAAACTTTTTATATACCTGATCTCGTTTAATAAAATCCTATATATTATATTCTTATCATACTTCAAAATATCGACTAAAATAAAATAGCCTTGAAATACATGCACAACAAAGCCAGAAAACTATATTTTTAAAATTTATGTAAATTATTTAAATATTTGACCAAAAGAGATTTTTCGTTTTTGAAACGTTTTATATAACTGATCTCGTTTAATAAAACCCTCTATATTATATTCTTATCTTACTTTAAAAAATCGTCTAAAATAAAATAGCCTTGAAATACATGCACAACAAAGCCAGAAACCTATATTTTTAAAATTTATATAAATTATTTAAATATTTTTTTCTCGGATCAGGAGTCCATTGGAATGAAATCTCAGACAACTGAGGTTCTTCTTGTGTTTTTAGTACATAAGTTAATTCGAGCATGCTCGTGCATATTTATTGCGTTTCTAAAGATAATGCATTGAAAGAAGAGGTAGTAAGGATATATAAATAAATATAAAGAAAGGAAATGAGTCAGAGGTGTTTTGCGGGTGTAAGGACTTCGTCAGAGGGATAGTCAGAAAGAAGGAGCGGGGACAATATTAGAAAAGGTTTTATGTCTTGAGCCGGTTTAAGACGAAAGTCATGCGCAGCGTAATAGGATGCTGGGAGAGGGGCCGTGTAACACCGAAAGGAGAAGGATCATCAATATTAAGGAGGGGTTGTCGAGTGGGTGGGCGAAGGGTAGCTATGCAAATTTTCGAGAGGGTGACCACAAAACGCCTTAAGGAACTCTAAAAGTAGAACAAAGGGTTGTACCTCGACCAATGGGAGTCGGAGAGTTTTCTCCCGGGACGTCTGGATCGAAGGAGTCTCGAGGAAAAGCAACAAAGGCCGCTACGTTTACCCGTCCGCTTCAATATGGTTTCAATGACTGACTTTTTCTCTTCCCTTTAATACGGGAATAATTGTATGTATCCCTCTGTGTTCCTCTTTTTTACTGGTTGTTGAGAGGGCATTTTTTCATTTTTTTTTCCAATTTTCTCATTGCGTATGAGCATAGTTATGTATAGTGCGCGGGTGGAAGGGGTTAGAGGGCTCCACCCTGGCCACGCCCCCTTTTACATCGATCTTCTATTTCTCCGCTACTCTCCCTTTTACTCCCCTACTCGTGCCTTAAACCCCCTTTTCCTACTTTAATTTCCCTAACCCAATTACCTCGTTTTTCCTACCTACTTTTCACCGCCTCGTAAATAGGACTAAGAAAAATAAGGAAGCGCACCCTACTTTGGCACACTTAGTAAATCCTTTTCTCTCCCACACATCACAAATTCAGAGGGTTGGGGGAACCTTTTGGGGGGGAAAAACGGCACCCTTTTCGAATTTTTTTTTTTACTTATTTTTACTTCTCTTCGTTCATTTAGGGTGTATCTCGTCCATCATTCCCTGTTTTTACAAATTTCTTCATTTCCTTTACTTAGGTTTAAATTAAAACAAACAGACGAGAAAAGGGTCTGACTCACAAACCCGGGCAATGGAAGTGGCTCTGGGATTGTCACCGTTGCATTCATTCATCCGAAGGATGGTATAAAAAAACGCAAACATTATCTTAAGACAAAAACTAAATAATATGTAAACTAAGGACCTACAGACTAAGGATTTATAGAACTATAAGATAAAATGGCCACAAATATATCTGGCAAATTGAAATTCAATTTAAAATTTTGACCCTTCCAAATAAAAAATAACAAAAGATATTTGGAAGAATAAAAACCCTGAAACTCATATAGCTTTTCTATTAATTTAACTCTTTTAAACTTCAAATAAAACTTTTTTCTGAAATGCGATTTTTACCTTCATATTAACTAATTAATTTTTATGTACGGTATTGGTAGAGATAAAAAAGTCAGTGTCACGAGCGGGATTCGAACCCATGACCTTTGGATAAATACGCGGCTGTTCTACCATTTGAGCTATCGTGACTTCGATCCTAACTTCCCACCTAAACCCAATCTTTCGAATTTTCCCTCCTTTTTGCCATTTTTTTCCAAATAGATTACACGACATTTGAAAAATGGCACAAAGGAGGGAAAATTCATTGGGTTGGATTGAGGTGGGAAATTAGTGTCCGAGTGGATCGAAGTCACGATGGCTCTAATGGTAGAACAGCCGCGGATTTAGCCGAAGGTCGTGGGTTCGAATCCCGCTCGTGACACTGACTTTTTTATCTCAACCAATACCTTACATAAAGATTAATTAATTGAAAGATGTTATTTTGTCAATCGGACCACGAAATCTAATGAAGTTATTATATATATTAAACGATTTTTTTTCACCTGTTACAAAAATAATATTCTTGTATGTATTTAACACTTTTAGATATATAAAAGTTACATACACAAAAAGACGCTTTGAATAAACTAGGTAAAAAATGTATAGGTATTTTTTTAAATATCGAAATTATCTTTTTTTAAATTTTTTGGCTTTTGTTAAACATCAATTCCGTCTGGTTTTT
>NW_019392723.1:174759-239657 GCF_000648675.2 Cimex lectularius
ATTCTTAAATTGACAACCTGAGGTACTAACAAGAGGCTAGCTTTTTAAAATAACGACGTAATATACAAGTAAAAGCAGAGAGTCAGTAACCAGATCGAGATGCTCAAATGGCTGCAGTTCAATACAAAATACGCGAGAAAGACAGGAAAGAGAAGGAATACATGCGGAGGGCCGGCGATGACCTCAGCTGTTTGTCGGCCCATAAACCTTCCACTTTATATATATATATATATACTAAACTTGATTCTTATAATACACTGACAGGCAAAAAATTCCACCCACTTGTAATATAACGTGATTTGTATATATTTATCAAATTTTCACGTTTTTTAACGTTTAATAATTGAGTCTTTGTCTAAAAAAGTAAAACAAAATGTTAATTGATAAGGAAAACGGCAAATTTAAAAAAAAAAGACTGACAGATAAAATTTGTATTAAATTCAATATCGCGTATTTCCGGCTCTTGCGTTAATTACATCTCCAAGACGCCTCGGCATACTTTCTATCAGTCTGGAAATTTCTCTTTTCTGGATGTTAGCCCATTCTTCAAGAAGAGTCCGGGGTAAATAATTGACCTACTGTCTTTTTTGGTTGTTCTACATTTTATATATCTAATCTCATGTAATAAAATATATATATACAATAGGTCAATTATTTTGTATACAAATAATTCCGAGTCCTTCCAACCACCCTTTTAATACGGAATGTCACATTGAACAAAAAATATTAATTTTTGAGCTGGATCAGCCGGAGGCAAATTTTATACTCCAACGTCCGAGGTTTCACTTAAAAAATGAATCCTTTGGATTTTATCAAATGTCCGCGATATAAGAACGGTTGGAAAGCTGGATTTTTTATAAAAACAACCTTTGATTTTATTTTATTGTATTATAAGTGAGAAAAATAAGAATGAAATTAATGAAACCTTATTAAACGTTTTATATTATATATCAGGTTTTATTTTATTTATGGAGGCGAATGGAGGCGACGTTTGTGTCATTTCGTGTAAGTTGAGTTTTGCATCCTTATCACCATTTTTGTGATTTTCAAAATAAAAATCCGTGGTATTTAGACTGCAAAAATTTGATAGGCTTTTTTTACCGAAACTTTGTATTTTGGGTTTGCTTAGCGTTTAAAAAATGAATATCGACTTCGTTTCTTGGTAAAAAAATATGTGTGGTGATTAGTGACCGTTAATCGATATTTATTTAGAAATCGTGAGATGCGGTCTGGTGTGATGTAGGATTCAGAGTTTTGTAGGTTTTGGCACGATAAAGAAAATGTTTTTCTGAAACCTACATCACATCAGACCGCACCTCACGATTTCTAAATAAAGTAAAAAAATATTTTAAGTGTAAGTATTTAGCAAATAGCAATATTATGAATATTGTAGGTACATACTAACTATATACCATAATAAAGTGGATATTCGTTTATCCCGCTCCAATAAACACATGAATCAAATTTTGATAAAATCATATATCAATCATATTTTCATTATATATTAATTTAAATCATTTTTTAATCATAAAAATAATGATAACTTTTAATTGATCCTACTGATCTGCGGGAAACCATATAAAATTTGAACCGTATGACCACGTAAAGGTACAATCGTCGTCTTCGTAAATAAATTAGTACCGGAGATGAAAAAAAAATATTTGAAGTATTTCTGTTGATTTTATAATTTAAAAAAATATATTTTAATTAATCGTTTAATTTAAGTAAATTTAATTAAAATTAAAATTATTTTAATTTTTCTTACTTTAAAACAACCATAAACGTCGTGGTTGTAATTTGATATTAGAACAGTCCCACCTACTTGTGGATATTGGATAAAATTCAGAGGATTTACGAATTTTGTAAGTAGATCAATAGGTAAAAAAAGGTCTGATCCAGCGAAAAATGTTTATTTTTTTGTTGTCTATAAAAATCGTAATTGCGAGCTTTATTAGTTACATAAAACGAATCTGACTTCGTTTTTTCTATGCCTACTAATTTTTTATGATTTAATTTAATTTATAACTTTACTGAAAGCTTCTTCTCTATTTTGTAACTGTTTATGTATCTAAGTTCATTTAATACGATCTTACATAGGAATTCGTATCCTACGTTTAAAAAAATCGACTTATATATTATTAACGAAAACTTGAAATTCAAAAACAGAAAAACATTCAAGAACAAAAAAAGTGTAAGTAAATTATTAAACAAAGCATGGTTAGTTAAAAAATTAGTGCCAAGTCCCAGGATCTAGTTGGCTAGGTTCATGAAGTTTAGTAAAGAAAAATCATTAATGCTTTGAAAAAATCCACTTTTGATCAAATCGATGAGAAAACAACATAGAAAAACAATCGTGCGATTAATAGAATGATAAGGTGTGATATTTAAAGTCTCAGTTCCGTCGTAATGAAAAAGAGCACATAAATGTACTATTTTAATATAAATTCTTTGTTTAAATGCAAGGGTCGTCTCTTGGCGCGTTTGTTAAATCTCGAATATGCCATGTGAAAACTATAAATTCAGGACTGAACCTATCTTCAAGTGTGGAAAGGGCCGTTGTGTATGTTCTCTCTTGTCTTCCACTCCTGGCCCGAACCGCAATCAACTTTACTCAATTTTGACACGTTCAACATTATGGAAATTAATTGAGTTAGTTATTATGCCTCTTCAACTAGTCCACTATATATAACTCAGGCTAGCAAGTATGAGGACCCTCTCCTCTATACGCGGAACCACTACCGACATAACAAACTGAAGAAACACACTTGTACATCCCTCACCCTTACCAATACGTAACTCAGCGAATTGTATATATATTTAACATTTACCTTTTTTTAAGTCAATTTTTGTTTTTTTCAACCAATATCAAAAAGTTGATTGATATCCGCTCGTTCCTCTGTTCTTAACATTTGGTGATATTAGGTCAAAATATATTAGACTTATGTCCGAGCGGTCTAGCCAAAGGGCCATAGGAACCGAGATAATTTTTTTTAAAGAAATATGCTATACTATATTAACCTATTATATGTTTTTAGTTGGTACAATTGATCAAAGTAATTACTTTAATTATTATGCAAAGTATGGTTGAGTCGAAATATTAGTGTCACGACGTGACACGAACCCATAGATTGACTTCTAGAAGTCACGATAGTTCACGTGGTTGATGCACCGAGGTTCTGATCCCATGGTCGTGGGTTCGTGCCCCGTTTTGACACTAATTTTTCAACTCAACCGTAATTGCATAATAATTAAAGTAATTATTTTGATTAATTGTACCAACTAAAAACGTATAATAGATTAATATGTTTTCTTTTGAAAAATATAATTAATAATAAAAAAAAGGGCAATCTCTCTGCTTCAGCAGTCTGACATGATAGAGATGAAGTGTGTTGGACTAGTTGGGTTTCGCTGAGAAGAGAATTTATCGTGGAACCGGAAAGTTTGTCGGAGATCATCTGCAAACTGTATTTTGAGGTCATTGTGGATTGTGAAAATTAAGACATAATAGGGAGCGTTTTCTATGAATCTGAGGACTTTGGACTGAAAGGTTTTTGTTGGATGTTGGTTGTTCAGTGGTGCCTAATAGTTCCAGTCTATATATTCGATTGGTTTTAACAGTATTTTGTTTCGTGTCAGTAGTCCAAAGCGTCTGTTTAATTCATGCCTTTTTATTTGTGTGCCGGTTTCAGGTTAGACTTGAGCCAACCCAACGCGGAGGATTGCATGGTTCTGCTGCGTCATCGGCAAAAGTTGCAAAGAAAGTAGTGGAGGTATCAGTTTGATCCGAGCACATAGCCCTGTGCTCTCAGCCTTCAGAGGTCAATAGACAACGTAGTTCGACCCACTGCGGACTCAGAAGAATAATCCGGCGAAGTAGGTGCGAAGTATTAAGCATAAGGTGTTTAATTGACGTGCCTTAGTCGCGATCGAACGGTTGTGATACTTTTACCAAGCCCCCACGAAGTAAGTTCGTATTCTTTGGCATTCAACGTTTTACTTGATTTTGCTTTTCAACTAATGAATAATTTCAATACACTTAAATTTTTGGATTTCGTGAACAATGTGTTTCGTAAAATTGAAATCTGCTATTGGACCAAGTCCGTGTTTTGTTTTTACAATCGATTCAGTAAGGGGGATGTTTTGAGTGTAGGATAGCGGGCAAATACATTTCCTTAGGTCTGTAATTTCCCCCGGGCTCAGCCGTACGTAGTACGTCATTCACAGCTGACTAAGCCATATTTTACTGTACGATCGCATTAATTTACAATAACTTGAAAGGTCGACAGAACGGCCAGAAAGGCGTATGAACACATCGTTCTACCACTAGTGGAGAATGTTTATAATTTTTATAAATATGTAGTATTTTTTTACAAGCCCATTGAAGTTTCCTATTCTCAAAGGATTCTTCTAAACTATATTTCTTTTAATAGAACCGCAGATTCTTAATTACCAGGTCGACTGTTCTCAGTTCGATTCACGGCATAGCCTTTGGAATTTTATTTCAAAATTATTTGATAAAAGTATTGTATCGTGGTTGTGACCAAGTTTTTATTTCCCAAAAACTATTCAATAACATATTGTATACAATATTTACAGATTAAAGATGACGAACACCTCCGTTTCCATCAATAAACGGAACAACGGTCCCAACAACCTAGTTTTTAGATCGACTGCCATGCCTACGCGCTCCCTGTAAATGGCCAAGTGAGGTGATCGACCTTTCGCTACAAAACACCTCAACATACTTTTGTTATATTTAATTTAAATTAAAGTGATGGTGGGTATGGATAAAGAGGAATGCTACATTGCAAAAGCAGTTGAATAATACGATATAAAATACAATGGTTTTTTTTATTAATAAATCGAAACAAACTTCGGTGTTTTTCAAAATTCCAATTTTTCATACACTACATGGTTTGTTGAAAGGAATCAAGGAAAAAATCTGGAGAAATGGATTGAAAATTTTTATGTAAAGTGTACTTGAGATGAAAAATAAGTGTACCGCTCAGACACTAATTTTTTATTTCAACCATATTTAACCTAAAAATTACAAATCAGTTTAAATCATTATTTTGTCTAACTAGGACCAACTAAAACACATGGATTATGTTGTAGAAAATCTACATACAATAAAAAAATTTAAAAAAAACAAAACAGAAAATATTCGTTTTAACTACATGAAAATGTAAGTTGTTGTAGAAACTAAGTGATTGCGAATTTCCTCTTCTAATTTCCATGGCTCCTGTGTACGACAGCTTTCATGGGGATAATTAAACTTCGTGCTTAACGTCCCAAAGGAATTTCCTAAGGGGTTTACCTATCCAAGAAATTTGAAATTAATTATTCCATATTACATTGAAAAAAAGGGAAAATATGCTTTTGTGAGAGGTTGCTGCTGTGAGGGTGTTAAGTGGTTGTTAAAAACTAGTATATCTTTAGCATTAATATAGAATAATAAATATAGGCTAAAACGTTTATCAAAACATGCCCTAAAGGTATTATTTTTTCATTAATTCACTACTTTCGTAGTCCGCTTGCCCAATTAATACATGACAATTAATTAAGGTTTTTAGTTGAGAGATAAAAAGGTAATGACACGAGAGGGATTCGAACCCACGACCTTCGGCTAGATACGCCGCAGCTCTACCACCTGAGCTATCGTGACCTCGATCCACTCGGACACTAACTTCCCATCTCAACCCCACCTTATGAGTTTTTCCTAAAAAAAAGGAACCTCCCCGCAAAAGGAGGGAAAACTCATAAGGTGGGGTTGAGATGGGAAGTTAGTGTCCGAGTGGATCGAGGTCACGATAGCTCAGGTGGTAGAGCAGCGTCGTATCTAGCCGAAGGTCGTGGGCTCGAATCCCTCTCGTGCCATTACCTTTTTTTCATCTCAACTAAAAACCTTAATTAATTGTCATTATTTTTACATATACACTCAAAGAAAAAAGAAAATAAAAGGTTTTGTAGTTTCACTGTTTAAGGTCTTCCTAATTTCGTTAGTTTCGTCAGCAACTTTTTCAAAGAAAAGAAGAAAATCCCCCCAAAAATTGTGTTATGATGAAGTGAGTATATCCATTCGATAGTTAAAAAATTTTGCAATGGACTGCATTTTGCTCGTGAACTGCTCATCGTCAGATAATACAAGTAAATAATAAAATTAACTTATCGTACGCACTCGGTGTCATGTAAAATGTGAAACCAAAAAAGTCAGCTTGCTTGGAGTCAAAGACCGGCCAACTGTTGCCCACTTCCATAGACGGGACGGGTGAAAAGGCTTTACAGGTTCCTATGTTGTGGGGAGATTCCAATAGAGGACAGCTCTCCATTGTTGTCCCATAATGAGAAAGGTCGTAGGGTTCAGACACAACATGTTTATTTAGAATAGGGTAGGCATCCGGTTAATTTGAACCTATAATTCAATAATCAGGCTGGTAATGTTAGGCATGGGTGACAGTTTGAACTTTTTTATTATTACCCATTCATCATCTACGAGGTACGCTCCAAATCGACAATAAATAATGTTCACTTATTGGCATTTGTTTGGTTAAAATTGGTTGATAAATTGATGAAGATAAAGGTAGTATAAAGTTCTGCGATGGACAACATTGTTTGGCCAAATTATGTGCTTCAGTTTTATATTCATTATTAAATATTTTGTAAAAAGATTCACGTTTCATTTAAATTGGCATAAACATAGTTATTTTAAAAAGCCCCCCAAAGGCAATTCATTGGTGTCAGGCCAAATTCAATTTCACAGGACTCCTGTATATTTCTAAACAATTCCTTTTGTAGCATTAATAGCAGAGTTGGTCTGTCAAATGCGTTTCGGTGTCTCGTCATCTTCAGTCAGACATTATTTGCTCTGCTTAACAGACCAGAGAGTACTACAGTGCGTTCTTAAACACAATAGGGCATTTTGAAAGTTTCTGGAACCTTGGATTTTCTTCAAACTAAGTTTACCTTATAAAAAAGATTTGACTTCACAGTGCCACACTGATGATGACCAACCCAGCGAGGACAGACAGACAAAAACAGAAAAGGTGCCAAACTAATTTACTATATGTATTTCATATTTTATTAATTAAAATTCAGTGGGCTATGCCGTGGTTCGAACCCAGAACAGCTAGTGTGGAAAATACGAGTCGAACGACCTCTCGGTCACGACGGTGCTTTGGTAAGGGTTCAAAGAATTTTGGACTGAAGTGACTGAATTATTCGGCGGTTGGTTGAACCCTACGGTTCAATGCCGACCATATTAGTTGTAGTAGTGTGTTGTCAAGCTACTTTTTAGTAATTTACAACATCTGTTCTTTTCTGTTAAATCTAATGTGGTGGTTCCAAATTTTTTATTCATAGATTGCTGGAATGTGAATGGTGTAGTTATGTGAGTTTCGCAGAGGGTGAAGGCAATTTGTGTGGATTTGGTTTTGTCCAGTTTGATCCACTGTTTGAACGATTCTTCCAATTAGAAGAGATAGTCCAGGAGATTTTTGAAGACCACTATTGGGTCTGCGTTTTCTGAAAGGATGCGGTATCGTCTGACTACTGTATGATGGAATGTATAATGATTAAGATAATGGTAGCAAGGAAACGTCCTTGCGATCACCCGCTTCGCCATATTGGATGTGAGAAAAAAGTTCCGTTTTCCTATTTTAGAATGAGGTCATAAGTGGAAGGAAGCAGTTGAGTTCCAGAGTAAAACTGACTTCTTGGAAAGCACCCGAGCAGGATTTCTTCCACTGAAGCGAAAATAGGATGGTGTCTACCATAACGTGACACTGTTAACCGGTAGAATGATGCCTGAACCCTTATTGATGGGTAGAAATGATACTGCATCATTCAAGGATGGTTATTTCAGGATGAGTTCCTCAGGGGTTTTGACAAGTAATGGCAGTGATATGATGTATGTAAAGGTGAGGCTTTTGAGGTTTGAATAAGAGACTGAGTTGTAAATGTTGGTTAGGAAAATTATAGTTTCTTAAAATGTTTGTGGTCAATGCTCGCACTTTTCAGCCTTACATCTATACATTTTTACGATTCCAGCCTAGTAAAAATAACAGACACTGAAAGTCATGAGGACCAAGACAACACACAATCTCTATTCCAAAAGTATAACCTAACCAACCAAGACCTTGATAAATTGCTAGATCTTTTCCCATTCTGTTGTCCTCAATAAAAGAGCAGCGTCGAACCAGATGGTTACTCCTTAACCTTCAGATTTTTTTAATTTACTTATAAGAACAAAAATTTGACGGCCTTAGGCTATCTGAGTTGCGTTGGCTTCTAATTCTCCCATTTAAATTCTGCTCTTTGGCTGAGAGGAAATTGTTGGGATCCGTTCTCTTTGCAACTCAATGGAAACAGTTTTCCTCTTCTTAGCTGATTGTTCCATCATATTGCACCTTGGGTCTTTGCCTCTCCTGTTGAATTGCAACTGTACTTATAACAATCCTGGTAAATACATGAATCAAAAGTCATACATATGAATTTAAAACTGTACATAAATATGGGCTCGTTGTGACATTTCGTAGTCAAAGAGCGTTTGACAAACAGCAATAACTGTGCCAACTGCCAATGCAACTCCCGTTCTATATATAGCGAATAACGGAAAATTAGCGCAATTAAAGTTGCGTTTCCCGGAGTGTTTGTGTAGCTAACTCTAGTATTAGAGAAGGTTTGTCGAAGTGTTTGAGCAATGGTGGGCTCAGTTGGCCAAGTGAACACCCATTACCTTCCCCCATCAGCCCTAAGTCTAAGTAGCGGAACTAACTAAGCCCCGGCCAACTTTATAATTACTCTCTTAAATGAGCCTAATTTAAGTTAATTGCTCAAGGAAAACGGCCCGGTGGGCATTTTAAACGGTCCAAGATTTGTACACGGAAACACGGACGCTTTTAAAACAATTGTTTTCATTTTCAATTGCCTTCCGATAGTCTTAATTTTCAAGAAATGATGAATGATGGAGTGAGTGCGGTGTTCAATCCTTTTTTTACAAAGATAGTTCCTACTCACAGTAAGTGAGTAGGAAACACTTACTGTAAGTAGGAACTATCTTTTTTAGAAAAGGTCTTAATTTTCTGCATTGTATCTTTTAGTCGTTCGATTGATTGTTTTCCTATTGTCTAATACGCGCTATTATATTTTAACTTACCTCCTTCGTATATATTACGACATTAATCTATGAAAAAAATGGCAATAGCTCAATGTGTGCCTGTATCCTACGACATCAATGTATTTTTTACTATTAATTCACGTCCGTGTCAATTTATTTATGTACGCAGTTTAGAGCATACTAACTAAAAATTCCAAACCTAAGCGGGACACCGATTCCATTCTCCAAGGAATCTTAATTATCGTTATTTAGGGGTAACACTAGATCAGCGCCTCACATGGAATCCACATCTAATTAAAACTACCCAAAGAGCCAAAATTACCTGGGGCAGGTGGAGAAGGCTCTGTGCTAGAAGCTGGGGATTAAACCCCAAAATGACCCTATGGCTCTACACCTGTGTCATAAGACTAATGTTGACGTATGGTCGGTGGTATGGTGGATCGATGCTTTGCAGGCTAATTCGATCAGTCTTTTAAATAGCACTCAAAGGTAAACTTGCCACAGTGCCACGGGACCCTAGATTACAATGCCAGCTGTGGCCTGGGTTGTGTCGTTTAACCTTCCACTTCTCCAGATTTACAGTCTCATAAATGGACAACCATCCGCAAGGATAGGCCATGTCCACAAGGAATGGAAACTGATGGAGAAGATAACAGGCAAAACCATCGATACCATACTAGGCCAATCGATGCCACTACTCCAAAATATAACTTCACCAAAAGGTACAAGCTACTGATACTGGACCGAGAAGAGTGGGCCAAATGAACACCTCTGAAGGCCAATTCCTACTGGTATACCGACATCTCAAAATCGAATAAAGCCACGGGATCTGGAGTTCACGGGATGAATCCGAAGACCGACCTGCCTTTCAACTGCGATAAATACACTACAGTTTTCCAGTCTTCAATCTCAATTGAACACAACTCTAGAGCAATAATAAAAATGCAAAGAACACATTCCAGTAATCACACCGTCCTGAACGGGCTAATGGCGGAGTCCCTCTCTATTCACGCTAATAAATTAGATTTACTCTCCCGATATCACAATCTCACACAGAATACTCGATATTCTTCGGTGAGGGTTTAAAATATCCCTTTCTTTCACATTAATAAATTCATTCCATTAAATCCACAATTCCAATCAGAGACTACACAAACCCTAAGTACATTTAAAACTGCCTTTACGCCTGAGGTACCGTAAAAGCGTTCTGTATCCCAAGCATGGATGATATAACCAAAATATTATCTAATTGCGTCGAGTCTTTTACAGTTGAAAATTTGCTCGACTGTTTAGCCTTGCATAACTATGTCGTCGCATACCTTCCAATAGGTGCCCCTTGCCATTCTTGTATGGTCTATGCTTAGTCTTGTAAGTATGGCCTTTTCCTGCATCGATCACAGGGCAGGGCTATTTTTGTACCTCTTTATCTTTTACTATATTTGATACTAACAGTTTAAAATCCGAAGTACAGTTTGGGCAGTGTCGTTGGGCCTAATTGGCCTGTTCGCTTCTTCCATGTCTATTGCACCTTTATTTTATTTATCAGTTTCCACGGCTCTCTTATTGAGCTTTTAGCCCGTACTGAGGGAGCGGTTAACCTTCAACTTCATACTGAAATTTTACTTAGTCCCCTTAAATAGATTTGTTCTCATTGGTACATATAAGCCAATTTTCTGTAAAAAATTATATTATGTTGTTATTTACTTTTGTTCAATAAAGTTAGTAAGGAAAAACATTCGATTAAAGACTTTTTTCAAAGGGATGCTTTTTTGACTGGTAGTTTAAACATTTATTTGATGAAACAAAAAATGTATTTTACCGAAAACTTTGAATATAGGAAAAGGTTTGGACGCTGAGGGGAGGCGACCTGTTTTGCATTAATACAAACTAACGCTAACTCCGCATTGCGAGTTTCTCGTGTAGAGGATGTTACGCCCTCAGAAAATTAACGGCACATCACTCCCAATGACGTCATCATTAAAAGGAAGTTTTGAAGTTTCATCCGTCCCAGCCTCTCCATTAAACTAAGAATTAACTTTGCTAATTTAATAACTTTCCCTATAATGTGATAACTTCAAAGACCGGGCAAATTGTACGGTAATGAAGGCCACAGCTGAAACTTCGCTGGAGCCAAGGCGTGGCCCGGGAAGGAAATAGAAAATTAATTTCCACCGACGCTCATATTTGTAAAGGTAGAAATAGGAAAACAACAAACCAAACATTTGCCCTCGGTTTTATTCGACTTTTAACCGGTTGTACATTTTTTCTGTCAGATTGTCAAATTTCTTAAATGATTTATCTTTCCATACCGTTCTTTACCTTTCCTTCTCGCAACTGACAACCATTTATCACGTCAATTAGGCTTTGAATTTTAAGGAAAACATCTCTCTCTTTATATGATCCTATTGGCAGCCTCTATCTACCTAGGGACTCTACCTAAGGGGATAAATTATACATATAATAAAAATATATGCACTTAAAACGTGTTAAGTTATGTAAGTATATATATTGCTTTAGAGCCCTACATTCACGCTTATAAATTACATCTAGAAAGTAGACTTCACCCAGAATGCTCGATATTCCTCGGGGTCTCACCTTCCATACAAATCAATTGCATTCACTCAGTAAATTGATGTACAACACATTCGTGCCGGAGTACTCAATATTTACAGACTATCATGGTACCTGATCCTTCCATTCACGCTAATAAATTGCATTTACACTGCCACGGAATACTCGATTTTCTTGTGGATAATTGAGAAGACCATCCATTCGCGCTAATAAATTACATTCAAACACCAGACATCATTAGCGCTGGCACGGTTTTCTCGATATTCCTCTGGGTCTCTTAATCCACACTGATAAACCACATCCATTCATATTAGGAACTGTGTTTCATTCACCCTTTTGATTCGGGCTGATAAATATAGACTTAGAACACATATCACTTTCTATTATTAGATTTTTCTCGGTGATCGTGGCGTCTGGCCCCTCCATTCTTTTTAAAAAATACATTCCTTCCAATAAATAACACACGTACATCACAAATATAAGCATACAAATATGTCTAATTCACACTATAATCGATAACTCGATATTCCTCTGAGTAATTGGGTAAGAATCCCATCCAATCATATTCATATATAGTTATATAAAAAGTTTTATAAAAATAGAGAAGTTTTCTTTTAATTTGAGAATTTTTCTAAAAAATAAAATACCACTGAAATTAATTACAATTAAAATTTATAGAAAATTAAATACCTGTAACAATAAATGATTCTTCTATTAATTCGAATTTTTTATAATGTTAAATAATTATTTTATAGACCAATTAATTTATATTTTCAAAAATCCCGAATTAATAGGATAATAATTCGTTTTTATATTTAGTTTATATAACTTTATCTAAAAATAAAATTTAAATAATTTATTTCTATATTTAATGTTATATAACTTTTATTTTAATTGTAATTAATTTTCATATTGTTTTCTAAGAAGCCAATTATTTTATATTTTTAAGGTGTTTTTTTTTAATGTTTGTAAATGTCAAGAAATTTTACTTTACACGGTTATATTTCATGCCTTGTCCTAAGTTTGTTTAAAGCTTTAAAGAAAGGGTTACTTTAAAATTAAAAGAGGTTTAATACGGAGAAAAAAACGTTAATTTCAACTTAAAAAGAGATAATAAATGGTTAATTTAAAGTTTTAAAAAAAGTTTATTTGGAGTTAATAAGGGATAATTTGAATTAAATTAAAAATGGTTATTTTGAAGATTAAAAAAGGTTAATTTAAAGTGATAAGGGGTAATTTGAAATAAAAACGTTAATTTGAAATTAAAAGACGTCAATTTAAATCTAAGAAGGTTACTTTGAAATTAAAAAAGGTTTATTTGAAGTTAAAAAGGATTAATTTGAAATTAAATTAAAAGTGATTTATTTGAATATTAAAAAAAGTTAATTTAAATTTAAAAATGGCTCATTTGTAATTTTAAAGAAATGTGAATTTGAAATTAAAAAAGATTTAGTTGAATTGAAAAGAGTTAATCTGGAATTTGAAAAAAAGATTAATTTAAATTAAAAACCATAAAATGTTCATATGAAATAAAAAAGGTTAATTTGAATTTCGAAAGTGTTAATTTGGAATTAAAAAAGATTAATTTGGAATAAAAAATGTAATTTGAAATTTCAAAAATGGTAATTTGAAATTTACGCAAAAACGAGGGAAAATTCAAAAGGTGCGGTTGAGGTGGGAAGTTGATGTCCGAGTGGATCGAGGTCACGATAGCTCAAGTGGTAGAGCAGCGGCGTATCAAGCCGAAGATCGTGGGTTCGAATCCCGCTCGTGCCATTGACTTTTTTATCTCAACTAAAAACCTTAATTAATTGTAATTTACGAAAAGGTTCATTTGAAGTTAAAAGGGTTAATTTGAAGAAAAAAGCTTTAATCCTGAATTATGGTTATAACGATGAAAGAAACCTATATTTCATTCTTTTTTCCTGGCTCCTTGTTCCATTGGCAAGAATGCTCCGACAAAAAATAAATATTTGTTTATATTTAACGATAAAAAATCCACTCGCAGTAGACTTCTGCCAACGGTGGTAGAATATATTATTTTAGTTTCCGTATATTTCGATACCCAGTCCCAAAATGTTAAACGCAACTGAGATATTTTCTCTTTAGCGCACATTTGAATGAAGCCCCCCCTCGACTTTATAGGTGCGCTCTGAATACCCCATGAAAAGGAAGACTACTTACCGGTATGAATAGCGTATAGCCCACAGGGGTACGATTATTTAAATGCCATTCAAATGATTCCTTCCAGATTACCCTTGAAGTGAATTGTTACAAATTTCTATATTTTGAACTGAAGAAGATTTTTCGTTTTATAAAATGGTCTAATTACTACCAGACTAGTAGGACTTCGTTTTTTCAATCTTTAGACAAAATAACAAATATAATATAATGGTTAAAGGTTAAAATGGGTCAGCATCATTGCGACCTTCTGCACCACGACCAATTTTCGTCTATTGTACATTTAAGGTTTTTACCAAGTCCCAAAGCTTTGTCAGAAGCATCTGTGTATATCCTTCAGGGTTAGGCATTTCCTTCCCAGTAGGAATCATACCCCTATCACCAAATTACGGTAAAAAACGTAATTTCTTTCAAAATCCAACGTAAAATATCAATTGTCGTCGTTTCAGGTTCATTCCCAGAGATCCCCGGGGATTCTTAAAAATTTATGCTGAATTGAATCCACACTTCAGAAATGCTGAGAAAGAGGGTGTAATATTGTTATAAACTGCTCAAAAATTACTAGGGATATTGCCAATTTTCTAGTATTTACTTTCCCTCGCATTTTTATTATAAATTGCATTAACATTTATTAGAAATTATTTTGTTTTTTTCTGAAGGAAAATTTAATTAAGGGATTTTGAAAAATAACAAAATAAAAGGTTTTAATTCCATAATTTTTTTAACAATTAATACCGTATATAATGTCCTCTGTTAGCTAAAACCTCTGTGCACCTGTTACGCATACTGTTCATTAGGTTGTCACTAATTTCGTAAGGAATTTCACTCCATAGTTAGTTGCAACGCTGCATTCAGTTGTTGCAGGCCAACTGGCTGCGGATGGTGATCGAAAATCATTCTATGGACGGAGGGGTAATTTCCAGCTTCTCCAAACATTGATGAACAACTCTGCCTCTATGAGGTTTAGCATTGTCATCCAGAAATCATTCAAAAATCGAAAAATCCCTGCCATTGAGGTGGCATCTGGTTTGAGGGATGTATTCCTAGATGATTTGGCTTGCGATAAGGTTGCCTTTATCAGTGTAAATCCCAGCCCAGAACACAGACACCGCCTCCTCCAAACTGCACTGAATGGAGCACGAACAGGGGCATTGTACGCATCCCTTGTTCTTCAGCGCCTGCTATCACTATTCAGACAGAAACGCAACTCGTCAGTAAACATAACGTCATTATAATAAGTGTTCTCTTCTAGGCGCTCGCTGCACCATATTCTAGGCTTCTGTAGTCTTGAGTCAACAAAGAAATATCTAGGCCTGATATACACAGGTGATTTTGGTAAAGCCGGCAAGCATTCTAAATGAGTACACAGTTTGGCGAGAATCGGATTCAGGTCCCTGCCACATAAACAGTCGGGTGTGCGATCAGTCACACTTCGCGGACTGCAGCATTCAATGTCTTGCGGGTATAACTGAACTACGGCCAACTATCCAAGACTATTTGCTTCAATTAAGGTCGAACTCGTAGTGCTACGTGGTGAGACTCCTTGAGAGTAGCTCAGGGGGTATATTTACCCTCTGGACTGTGGTCAGTACTCCACTTAAACAAAAAACTGGTACCGGCCCGCCTGTCGGAAGTACCTACGCTAGGGGGAGCCTCTGCTCGGGGTTTCGAAAAAGCTGCGTCTTCTCTATTGATCTGCAGTCTGCCGAACTAGCCCTGAAGAAAGTCCAATCGGGGAAGTTCACTTTTCAATGTTCTACGCGCTTACCACACCATAGACTGAAGCGTGTTTCCCCCTTCTCGAGAAACGATCCCGTGCTCGCAGGGGGGACCGATATGGCCCTAGGGCTAGGCGCAGTCTTAAAAGATCCTCATGTCGTAGTTAGGACGTCGAGCAAGATTGAGAATGCACTATATTCTTCTTAGTTGCTGGTGGCGGACTGTTGCTGCAGGTCGCCTCAAAGGGGCTACGATGTGAGACCAACTTCCCACATACGAATTGTTTTATGTTGATAAAGGCCTTGCCAAAACATCTTGGTAGTGCACTTCATTTAGGATCTGGCGGGCACTATGGAAAGGGTTCCGTCATGCAGCTATAACAATATTTCTGTCCTCCTGGCTGAGAGCCACTCTAAAGGCCTGCTATTGGCACTTCCTGTCTATCCAAATTGGGCTAAACCCCGGGAGACCACGCTCTGAAAACCCCCAACTGCTTCTGCGATATCAACTTGTCGGTGATCTCGATGACTCATTCTCACAATAATATTGCGAACTTCTGGTTCAAGATGACGTCTTTCCATGGTTAAAGAGAGTGCAACTGGATTAAAATGGAGAAAAGGGTTTGTTTACAAAATTTTCTATTTTGTTTTTTCCAACTAACAATAATATATGAGATAATTTTATTAAAATTAATAGAATAAGAATAAATTGCAAATATCCCTATTCATTTTTGAGCAGTTTAGTTTATACAAAAATACGCCGTCGCCACTAATCGAATTGAGGTGGTGGTGTTAAGAATTGCATTTTAACGTGGATCCGGACCGTTTCTCATTGAATTTGGAAATAGGTTTTGTTGTACCACGTCTAAAGTGTAGGAGAGTTTAGGAAAACGAAAGTTTCCGTTTCCATTGTCTGCCCTAGCAGCAAATAACAGTAATATTTCATAGCGGGATAGAGCCTTGGCGCAGTGGTTACGTGGCTGTCCTAGCCACACATAAGAGCGAGTTATTAGCCAAAGTTTGAGCCTGCCAAACAAAACCTATTAGTAACAAAAACGAGGAGTAGGGGATTCAAGAGACGGCCAACAGTAGCTGGCAGCATTTCACCCCCGGCTACCACCAAGATACTTTCCCTGCCTATATCCGCTTCTCGAACTTCCTCTGTCTGACGCAGTAACTAAAGGGGTCTTAGCTGGGAAACCGCACCCTTTGTCTAACGCCGCAACTTGTTCATCCCATTCCCCTATTTGCACCCCCTTCACAAATTAGAGGCAACTTCAGCCCTTTGTTTAACACTCTTTTACAAGCTGAAGACGAGAGAACAGGACACAACAGCAAAAAAAATCTTGGAACGTACCCGATGATTAGTTCTAACATTTTCAAATTATTTTACTTTTAATTAGTCGAAAATTATTGCCAAAAATACCAACAAATCACATAGTTACCAAATTTGTTGAATCTAAGCGGGCATCCATTATTATTGTATTTTTAATAATTAATTAATTTTATTTAAGAAACGTCACACAATCTAACAACGTATTGTCATTTCAGGCCAGTAAATCTCCACAAACGGCTAAATAACTCGCGCTTTAAGGCAGGTGGGATAAAAATGTACAGGTTGTATGGTTGTATGTTGGTTCGGTTAACATAGGGGACGCTTATTGTGGGGTCCCATAATAGAAAGATCGTAATTGTGTTGAAAGGTCAATGTTATACTAGGGTGAGCAAGTAGTTTATAATTATAATGATAATCTACACTATACATCATTATGTATACAATGCTTTTATAAATGGAAAGGGTACACAGTTGCAAAATTTCCCTAGGCAGAATGTTACTTTCCGAGGAGGTGAATTTTGAACTTATTGTTCCTCAGACAAAAATCCAGAACAGATGACTTTCTGGCATTTGTTTAATATAATTACACGAGATATGTCTGACCAGTAATTTGTACATATATTAGTTTCTTACTGTATGACAACCATGTATCCCACCACTTCCCACACGAGACGTTCTGGTTACCTACCTTGAGGCAGGTTTAATCTCCACACTCATAATCCATAGTACTCGATATTCCTCGTGGTGGAGAATAGTAGCTCTATTCACGCTATAAATTACACTCCCTCTCCAGACATCACACTTTCATTCATTAATACCCAACAATCCTCTTGGCGGCGCATAGTCTACACATTCATGCTAATTAATTATTTTCCATTTCCAGGCATCACTCTCACCCTATAATTCTCGATATTCCTCGTGGTTTAGGATAGTCTCTTCAATCGCTAATAAATTAGTTTCCTTCTCCAGGAATGACATGCTCACCCGGTACGACCCGATATTCCTCATGGTTAAGGATAGTCCCGTCATTAGAACTAATAAATTAGTTTCCTTCTCCAGGGATGACATGATCACTCGGTACGACCCGATATTCCTCGTTAAGGATAGTCACCCCCATTCACGCTAATAAATATTTATTCCGCAGTCAGTACATTCTCACCTATAGTATTAGAAAAACTCGTTTTACGAGATATCCCTCCTATTCACAAAAATAAATTACTTTCCCTCTCGAGACCACACTACTAATATCCGATGTACCGGAAATCGAACAGCAAGAACTCTGTAGCTCATCCTACAGGCATCAAGCTTACTGCATTTTTAACTGTGCTCAATAAGCACCTCATGCGTCAGCCTTGTATGCCCCACGCGTAGTCTCGTAATTAGTGACCCTTTGCTTCTCGAGCCAGCCTCCAATGCCATTCTTTATTTCTCATAATTAAACCGCAAATAGTTGTAAAATAATAATAAAAAATTATTAAGAAAAATTATTATTAATAATGACACATCTACACAGAAAACAACTACTTTGAGCCCCGAAGATGATCTCAATAAAGATCGAAACGTTGGCACGATAAAGAAAATGTTTTTCTAAACCTACGTCACACCAGACCGCATCACACGATCTCCAATTAATCATTATTATTTTGACTAATTTACAATGTAAAACTACTTACGACCTATTGGTGTATTTCTGTTTTCATTATGCCAACTTTTTATTTTGCTTTAAAATATATTTACAAAAAAATCTTTTTACCTATAAATAAATATAAACGTTCGCAATTTTCTACGTGTGTCTCTTGGTACTTAATATTCATTAAGTACCAATTTAGCGCAATAATACCTGTCATGGGCAACTGAATCGGCCGCAATAAATAGTGAATAAGCTCAAATGAAAAGGATCTTTTGAAATTCTACTGTTCGATCGTACACAATCGGGTTATGATCTATTGTTACTTTATTGTTATAAAGGGGGGGGGGTGTCGGCATCCCCTATCCGGATACTGGACCTTGTCTAAACATGAACCTGCTTCATGAACATTCTATTGTACCTCGACCTACCTGTCTCTACCAAACTGTCCACCCTTTCCCACCCTTGGTATTAACGTTCATCTGCTTAATCGATGCGGATGGGTGAGTGAACGTAATGGGCGGAAAAAAAAATTGGAAAATGATTATTGACTGAATAAACCTACAAGAATAAGCAAGCAATGAAGGTCGGAGATGACCTACTGACAATGTGTTTTATACTTGAAATCTATTTCTGCTTAGTTTTAAATTGGAACACATTATAATATCCATTAGTTGGATCACCAATCCATAAAAAATGACGTTAATTTTTTTAATGCCATACCGGAGCTTATAATTATCTTTCTATTTGAATTGTGACAGATAAAGTACTATTGTTATTATATCATTATGTATACATATTGGGTAATTTTCAATATTATTTGATATAATTGGATTTGGATTGTGATCACGGTTGCTGGAATTTTTCAGCAACCATGTCGTCCGTCTGGTAGAGGTTACGGGGCGGTATGTTACCCGAAGCCCCCTATTACATGGCACTACCTGCGTCTATGGTAATTCTATTGAGTCTATTCTAGTCGTTTCTCTGTCACCGATCTCTCATCTAATTTGGCCGCGGCCCTCGTTTACAACCTCACCCTCACAACAACATCATCCCTAACAACCTCTTGTCACAGCAACGCCAGACCCGAGCCAACGAAGTTGTTTAGAAAGGCAGACGGATCGCCAATTTATACGGTTATATTGTTTAAATTAACGCAGACACAAAAGAGAACGAGAATCACATTTTTCTAGCTTAAAAAAAATGTTACAAGAGATTAATGCTTCCCTCAATCTTCAGTGATGAACTCTCACCATGCATTTTAAATTCTCTGCCACTGTCACTAAATTTTAAATTAAATTCAATATCTCTTTTGTTATGAGAACGTACTAAAAAAAATGAAATTTTCTTACACTTTTATCAGAAAAAAGATTGATCTTATAGTGGATGAATGAAACAGATCAATTTACTGGGTAGAGAAACAGTTCCTCATATAAGATGGCGTAAATTTTAGAAATTTTTATTAAAGTAAAAAATTTGATTTCTGGATTTTGATTAATGGCAAATCTCCCACAGATCATAGACAACCTCCTAGCAAGATTTAACAAACATGATAAGCTTAAAAAAAACATCAATGCATATATTAAGAAGTTTATTTTGTTTTAGGACATAACTCATGCCTAGACTATAACCAAAAAAACAACATACATACTTATCATACTAACATAATTTGTCTGAGCCAATTGTTGATAGATGCGGTGCAGCCTGGTATAATGGATTATTAGTCGATTCTTGTTATTCATCGGTGCAACTCAATGCAGAGGCGATATCAAATGGTCTTGATGTCATCACTTGTTGAACCTGGCTCTGCTATCTAGTCGATGCTGATTGCTAAATTAGTTATAGCTTCCTGGCGGCGTTCAACAATGGGCTGACTAGTCGCTGTCAAGACCAGTTGAATTTCAATGAATTTCTGACTGACGTTGATCCTTTTTAATATAGTCGTAATATTGGAACGTACGATTTGCATGCCGGTGATCAAATATTATTTTTTCTCACTCCATCCACACACTCCCTCTTGATCTATTACGTTTATTCTTCTTCTTTGACTTTCTTATACATTCTCCCTTATCCCTTATCCCACGGTCTCACTCGTGCTTTCTTCTTTCTTCTCTTCTCTTCCTGAGAATCTTTTTTTCTAATCTGAGAATCTAATTTTCTCACTCTTTCCTTTTAGAATCATTATCTGTCTATCGATCATTCAATAGATTTTTCATTCCTTTTTGTTCCAATTACCCAATTATTTTATATCTTTATAAAAATCGCAAATAAAGAAGGATTTTAAAAAGTTAGAAAAGATTAGATTGAAATTAAAAAGGGTTGTTTGAAGAATTGGTTAATTTAAAGAAAGGATTAGTTTGCAACTAAAATTATTGGTTAATTTGAAATTTAAAAGGATAAGGAACTTAAAAAAATTAAATTTTGTAATTAGAAGGTGTTAATTTGAGGGAAAAACATATTTATATCCATGTTTCTACGAATTTCTCTCTCTCTCTCTCTCTCTCTCTCTCTCTCTCTCTCTCTCTCTCTCTCTCTCTCTCATTTTATTCGTTTATATGTGTGGTGATTAGTGACCGTTAATCGATAATTATTCAGAAATCGTGAGATGCAGTCTGGTGTGATGTAGGTTTCATAAAAACATTTTCTTTATCGTGCCAACGTTTCGATCTTTATTGAGATCATCTTCAGGGCTCAAAGTGTTTGTCTTCTGTGTAATTGGGCCATTCTTGCGTGTCGTGTTGAGAGCTGTCTGTATATTTCAGAAAAACATTTTCTTTATCGTGCCAACGTTTCAATCTTTATTGAGATCATCTTCAGGGCTCTAAGTGTTTGTTTTCTGTGTAATTGTGCCATTCTTGCTTGTCGTGTTGAGAGCTGCCTGTAGATTTCAGAAAAACATTTTCTTTATCGTGCCAACGTTTCAATCTTTATTGAGATCATCTTCAGGGCTCTAAGTGTTTGTCTTCTGTGTAATTGTGCCATTCTTGCGTGTCGTGTTGAGAGTTGTCTCCAAATTACTTAATTCAACTAATTATTCTTTTAATGTAAGGTCTTGGTTGAGTGTTAAAAGTTAGTGTAAGTAGATTTGGACGTAGGGACAGAAAAACTTTTATATGAGGAAACGGCTTCTTTGCGGTGAAAGTACTTTTCCACCCCTTCAAAATTCAACGTATATAAAGATAAAACATTAATATCTCACTAGCACTTTCAATATGTCACACAATAATGACACATCTACACAGAAAACAAACACTTTGAGCCCTGAAGATGATCTCAATAAAGATCGAAACGTTGGCACGATAAAGAAAATGTTTTTGTGAAACCTACATCACACCAGACCGCATCTCGCGATTTCTAAATAAGTATTCGTTTATCTTCTTCCAGATATATACAGGGTGTCCTTTTTAGATCGCCCGGCTGAATTTCTCTTAAACCATTGACGCTATAAAAAAAAATTTTTGTAGAAAGATAGAAAGATATAGGTATACAGGGTACCTCAGGCCCAGGTTAAGATCAAATACGACTCTACACATGCTGCATTTTAATGGATTTTTTTCCGATGAAAACAATGGTGCATTCGGTTTTTAAATTGGTCAAAAAATGACAAAGTTATGGCAAAAAGTTCGAACCGCCTGCCTTGCGCAAAGATGCAAATATTTGATCTTTTTAACCACTCTTCAACGGTGCTCAGAGCGATAGATTCAGGGGAGATGGTTTGACGAGCATTTTCTATCCTTTGCCGCAGTCCTTCAACTCAGTGAGTTGCGTTATGATTGGAGTAGAGGCTGGTTTTTAAATGACCCCATTGAAAATAGTCAAGTCGAGTTAAATCGGGTGGCCAAGGAGGCCAACAGATCGGGCCATGAGATCCTATCCACCTATCCCGGACGTGACGATTCAACGAAGAACGACTCATCTGCAAAGAATTGTGTACGGGGCGTCCATCAAGCTGGAAAATCATTCCTTGTCGTTGTTGCAGAGGAACATTATCTGAGAGTGATGGTCAAACCTTCCTTAAAAAATTAAGGAATGAGCACCATTTAAGTTATTTTCGTAGAAATAAGGCCCAATTTGTTTATTATTACTACACCAAACTTTGATACTGCGAACCACTTGATGACGACAAGAGTACGCAATTCTCGGATTTTCCTCTGCCCACGTTCAAAAATTCCAACTGATTAGTATGCCATTGGAGGTGAACTTGGATACATCAATCCATTGGATGTATGGAAGAAGGTTTTCTTGAGCCTCCCAAATCGACATTTGTGCTAGTAACGTAGGACGCCAGTCACAATCTGAGTCCCGAATTCCCTGGAAAGACGAGAGCGATACGGCTTAAAAATTCCCTAATTTTATTTTTTGAATAACCGAAAACCCTTCCAACATTTCGGAGAGAGGAATTCGGATTTTCGCGAACCTACAATAAAATATTTAGCTACTCGTCGAAATTACGCTGTCGGTTTCTTGATGATGGAACAGCAACTGATCCGTATCTCCTCATATTGCGAGCAACTCGAATAAACGTTTTGTGGCTCTGGGGCGATCAGGAAATTTCTGGGTATACAACTCGATGGAAATAGTACCATGACTACTAATAAAGCAGTCGTATATATCAACTCCCAGTTGATCGAAAAAATGTGCTCTTCGGTTCATTTTGAATGGAATAATTGTAGAATAGGTGCAATTTATTTATTTCCAGGAGTTAAGGTTTGCTCTCATAATGCGAGTTTGACAAAAAATGACTGAATGTAAACAATAAAGACCAACATTAATTTTAAACATTTATTGAAGAAGCAAATTATTGGAATTAGCAACGAACAAACGAAATGCATTTTCTCGAACTTTTTGCCATATCATTTTTCGACCCATGTAAAATCCGATTGCACCATTGCTTTCAGCATAATAACTTATGAAAAATTTTATGTCAGGATGTAAAGGGCCTTTTGGAAATTTTGACGTTGAACTGGGCCAGAGGTACCCTGTATAATTTTTCTCTAAAAAAAGTAAAACATAAATGGAAACTAGTAATCCAATTATGTTTAGTGATCTAACTAGCAACGAACAAACGAAATGCATTTTCTCAAAATTTTGGCCATATCATTTTTCGACCCATGTAAACTCCCATTGCACCATTGCTTTCAGCGTATTCTGAAAAATGTTATGTCAGGATGTAAAGGGCCTTTTGGAAATTTTAACGTTGAAGTGGGCCAGAGGTACCCTGTATAATTTTTCTCTAAAAAAAAGTAAAACATAAATGGAAACTAGTAATCCAATTATGTTTAGCGATCTAACTGACCAAATTACATATTTCAATTTTATGTAAGGTCTTAGTTGAGATGAAAAAATTTGTGTCACGAACCCACTAATATTGGAACTGACGATAGCTCCTCAAGTGGTCGTGGGTTCGAATCCCGCTCTTGACACTAACTTTTTCATCTCAACCAAGACCTTACATAGAAAGGATAATAAATTTGAAACTAAATTAAAAAATATTAAGTAGGTATTTATTTATTTTTATAGCACCGTTAGTTCATGAAAAATTCAGCCGGGCCATGTAAAAAGGACAACTTGTATACATACTCACTGCATGTGAATGATAAATAAAATAATATATTTTAAATATTTTTAGGGACCATGTTTATCGCCAGGTCTCACTTTACGTTCTTTGTTGTCGTTCCTTTTCTTTTTTTATCGCGTTTTTCTAATATTTCATCCTGAGATTATTAATATCGTAATCAGATTTTTACAGTTATGGTACTTATATTGGAGAAAACATAAGTAAAAGTTATTATTGATAGTCGGAAGAGACAAATCGAACGATTTACCAGTTAAATTGAATCTGGCCATTCGCCTCACGTCTGAAGGACACGGGGAGCTCATGTCCTTCTGCTCTATGTCAAGCGGAATACGCAGATTCCATTAAACGTTAACACGTGTATACGTCAAGCCATGATCACTCATTTGACGCCGCCCTTCCTTATAACCGACGACCAAATGTGGCCCTTACCTCCTTCAAAATGTCACCCCACTTTGTATGCAGTGGTTTTGATTTTATAGGTCATTAAATCCGAGTTGTATTTATTTCTGGGGCAAGAATTATGAAGTTGTAATCTCACAAAAAATGTACAGAATCCTCAGAGGACTTGACGAAATTAATTGTTATAGTTGTAAATACTACCTTATATTTGTGTTATGAAATGTCTGTCAGTCAGGTCCCGGTAATTTTAAGTATGGTTCTTTCTTGTTTCTTATTCAATAAGCCCTATGGCGGATTATAACTGACGGATATTCCCCGTACAACTTCCCAGTTTTACCTGACATCTAATTTAAATTCACGGATCAATATTTGTTGTCTCTCGTCCTCCCTCGCGTCTGTCCATTACTGTAATGTGTTTTGTCTCAACACAAATAAAATGAGACTCCGTGTTTGTTAATTAGCCGGGGAGGCGGACGTAATCCGAGACGGGGTCATCAAATAGCCGCCAGTTTTAAACGGTGTTAGCACAGTTGATTAAACTACTCCAAGGAATAGGAACGGGCGTAGGATTACCGGCTTTTAACCTGGGAAGCGTACGCAAGTCGTAAAGGGGTGTTTTCAATTCCTTTGGGGAACCGAGGGAGGGTAAGGAACGCTTCAACTTCAACCCTAGAATCTTGTATGTACGGTCGATTTGAAATATCTCCCTTTCGTGGTTACCTCCTACGCGTGCCATCTGCGATAAAACACTAAACGCAACTTCAAAGGATAGTTTTCCACGTTAGTTAACCCACTGGTTATAATCCCATTGAACTTACGTCTATATGGTATCAAACCTTTTTGTTTTATCTTTATTTTGTACGGTACGGACGGCGATAATATATAAAATGTACGATAGCCTACATTGTAATTTTATCTGCCTACCTTCGCTGATTTGGCCGCCATCATTAGGTGGTTCACCCACCTGTTCTCTCCTTCACGCAGGCATATGGCAAAGAGGACGTAGGGAACATCCCAGCATGAAAGGATTGCTTACATAACGTTTCCTTAATTGCCCTGGGGCCGGTCAGTGAGGAACCGTGAAGTACGAACCACATACATGACTTCTCCCGCTCTATGCGATACCCTGGTTTCTCGTGGCAACCACTGTGAAAGCTCCTTCACGAGCTGAACTCAAAAGTAACTTAAAAATAAATACTAACTTGGGCAGGTAGAAACATCGGTTAGCTAGTTCACTCCCAAGGGTCACTTTGGGATCGGAACAACCAAACTAACTATGACCTCATTACTACCTATCTTGAAGTGTATATTTAAGACTAAACAGATCGACCTGGGATGTGGGTAATAGGTATGTTAGATATATGTACATAAAGAACCTTAGCTTTTGGAAGGGGTTATTAACCCCTTAATTATTAATTGTTTATCCTTATGCATCCACCCGTAGGACCGTGTCCGTCAAAATCATTCCTCTTTTATCGTGTAATATCATGAAATGAATCATCCAAAGATAAAGCTTATACTGAGAATCCACCACTACATTATTGTTGTTCCTGTAGTTCTTCATTACATTGCCATGCAGACTTTTTTTTGCGTGTAAAAAACAGCGTTTACTGATTGTTGCTTTCACCATAGAACATAAGAGGGATCATTAATCACGAGTCACGTTTTTATAACAAGACTTATTACTAAGATTATTACCTTCCCATACTTAATTTGATAATTGAACTTCAGCATTCAATTTTGGCGCATACAGTTTGTTTATTGTATTATGTGAATAGCTATCATTCTGTGTTTGACATAACGTTCAAAAACCAAAATTGTCAAATCTGTACCAAACTGTTAACAAGCTCAATAAAAATAAGTGCAGCACCTTCACAATGGAGGTTTTCGACACACTTAGCGAATTACCGAAGCAGTCGACCCCCTCAGTCTAGGGATGGGGACGTCGCCCGAGGTCGCGAGGATCCCTAAAGCGCGGTGCGCACTGGAGCGATGCAATACGCGATACGACAAGTGATGCGATATGCAATACGAAGCCGTATCGCTCACAACGTACTAATTATCGGCGGCGTATCGGTTGGGGCGACATAGCTTGACAATCTCTCCAGGCGATAGATCGGCGCGACTCGTCAGTCTGCTCAACAGAAGGACGTCTCTGCTCCTATTTCTTCTGACAAATCATTGAACAGAACCCATTTTTATGGAACTTTGAAAAGTTATTCAAGAACTAATTTAAAAAGCGTAGCATGGAAGAAAATAGAAAAAAAGCTTAAGCTGAAAATATTGTTAACATTGCATTAGTATACCCAATATTTTCTCGTTTTTTTTTTATTTCCGCTGTCTTAAGTACCAGTAAGCAATAATCACTTCCTCTGAATGATTACAACCGCCGAGAATCAAAAAGATTACACGACATTTGTAAAATGCCAAAAAGGAGGGAAAATTCAAAAGGTGGGGTTGAGATGGAAAGTTAGTGTCCGAGTAGGTTCAGGAGTTTGTACTTATTAACAGTTACCAATCCAACATTTTCAAAAAATGCCAAATTTCAACATTTTTTCCTGAATTTTTCGTGCAAAAGTTTTTCATCAATTCTGCCATGTAAACAAGTTTTCCAACGGCCAATGTAATAAGATTTTTCTACTGTCTGTAATTATGAAGTATATAAACAATTTAGTAAACCTAAGTCAAAGAAAAAACCAAAACCTAAAATTACTTCGTTACCAATGAGATTTGGACTGGGGTTTATGAGGAGTTTTTTGTTGCATTTGGTGAGTAGTAACACCTGAATTTTCGACACTTATCGCCAGGAACCCTACATCATAAGAGAATAAAATAAGGATGAATTAAATAACGACTCTTCAATCATTTTATTTTACATCTTTTAGTTTAATATTTTTTAGGGGAAGCTATATTTGTTCCATTATGTGTAGGGTTCTAAAATCGTGTAAAGCTTCTTGTAGGTCACTAGAGTCGTTTCAGAATTCGTTTGTAGTTATTAACAGTTTCCAATCTAGCATTTTCAAAAAATACCAAATTTCAACCTTTTTGTTTTTTCTGAATTTTTCGTGCAGAATTTTTTCATCAAGACTGCAATGTAAATAGGTTTCCTTACAGAAAATTTAACTTTCTTTCAGATGGCACAAACCAGATTTTTCTATCGTCAGTAATTCTGAAGTTTGTAAGGAATTTAGTGGATCTAATTCGAAAATTTTTTAAAAACCTGAAATTACTTCGTTACCGATGAGATTTGGTCTAGGATTTATGGGGTTTTTGTTGCATATGGTGAGTAGTAACACCTTCTGAATTTTCGACACTTATCTACATCATAAGAGAATAAAATAAGGATGAATTAAATAACGACTCCTCAATCATTTTATTTTACATCTTTTAGTTTAATATATTTTAGAGGAACCTATATTTGTTCCATTATGTGTTTATCTCAACTAAAAACCTTAATTAATTGAAATATATTAATTGGTCAAGCGGACCGCTAAAACTAGTGAATTATGTGTAGGGCTCTACAATCGTGTCAAGCTGATTCCTTACAGCAAATTTAACGTTCTTTCAGGTGGCACAAACCAGATTTTTCTAGTCTGTAATAATGAAGTTTATAAACATTTAGCAAACCTAGGTCGAAAAAACCCAAAACCAGAAATTACTTCTTTACAGTTGAGATTTGGACAGGGGTTTATGGAAAGTTTTTTGTTGCATATGGTGGAAATTTTCGACACTTATCTCCAGTCACCCTAAAATGGTCTACTATACTGTCAAATAAATAGACAAATTAACTTATGTGTGCCATTTTTGACATAGTTGCTCAAAAAAACAACTAGTTAAACTAATTATTTAAAGTACTCGGCACATGTCTAATATTTTTCGACTAAGTATTACCAAAAATAATTTTTTAATTCGGCGATTCCGCGTTCATAATGATATGTAATAGTGTACTTTTCTCCTAAGAAATAATACTACAATGCCTGAAGAAGACTTTAAAGGGATAAATTAAGTTTCAAATGTCAATAACGCTCTTATCAAAGATTCAAACATTATTTGTATGAGTATTGTTGCTTTGCTTTTGTTCATTAACCTCTGCGTTCTGTTAATTGGAGCATTTGGTAACAAAATGAAACAGTTTAATCAATTAAATACAGTATTGTATAAATGTAATAAACAGTGTGACAAGAAATAATAAAGGCAGTGTTGCAGGACAAAAAGAGGAGGAAACGTGTATTAAATAAATAAGGCAACGTGTATTAAGCAAATTGAGGTTTAGCCTTTGAGGGAGAGAAGGGTTTACTTGTTAATTTGAATTTTCTGACAAGAGAAATTTACAGAGCAACAAGTAGTTGCACACGTGTTTTATTTCTCACCCCTTCGCCGAATCACCCCAAACGACTTTAACCCCCTAATTGGTAAAATCGTTGCATTTCCTTTGAATATTTAAGAAGGGTTTTCCGACAAATAAGGCCGAGTGTGGGAAGGGCGGCCGTTGGATGTTGGAGGGTGGAGGGCGGATGGCCAAGGAGTATCGACCCGCCGTTTCCTTGGGAGCAGGAGGAAGGGTCTCACCCAGCCTTAGAATTAATTCTGGAGGGCGGAGGCTCCAGGCCCAACAGACGATTAATCTTCCCTTCCCTTCACCATCGCTCGATAATGTCTTACGCCCACCCCCACTACGACTACATCCAGCCACCACGATTTCTTATACTCCGACCCCCAATCAATAAATAGAGCCACGTCCGCCTTACGCCCTCAGCTCAACCCTCTCCCGCCACCCCTACGAGTCTTCTTAAAAACGGCCAGAACCGACGGGAGAGAAACAAGACAATTTCATGTTAAATATTGACATTTGCGAAGGGAAAAAACGTCGTTTTACACCGAATTTGTTCTAATCACATCTGATAACATTATATGACTGTTTGAGAGAATTGTTTTCTTCTTTTTAACCTCTTCACAATTGTTTTATTACAAATCGACTCTAATATGTCAGATCAAAATCAAACATCAAATTCAAAAATAATCCATACACTGCTCATGCAAATCAGAAATCACAGAACATATAACCAGTTTCAGTTACTGTTAAACTTAATCCCATTAAAAACACACAGATTACACTTCGGCTTACTAACTCTTTTTAAAATTATTAATTCATACATTGACTGTCCTCAACTTGTAAGCAATTTCCAAATTCATATAAATCCCCCTCCCAAAAAAATTCCCAAATTCTTCTCCACTACTCCTTACCAGCTTAGAAACCATAAGATCTTCTAAACTACTCGACAATAAATACGGATTTGCCTATTTTGTAATATTTACTTTCCCAAGCATTTTTATTTTAAATTACATTAAAATTTATTNTAGCGGCGTATCAAGCCGAAGATCGTGGGTTCGAATCCCGCTCGTGACACTGACTTTTTTATCTTAACCAATACCTTTCATAAATATTAATTAATTGAAAATTGTTAATTGGTCAATCGGACCAATAACTGTAATGGATTTAAAATTTATGAAAAATTATTTTGTTTTTTTACTGAAAGAATATTTAATTAAGGGATTTTGAAAAATTAGAAAATAAAGTTTGAATTCCATAATTTTGTTTATTGGACACAACAATTTTTTTAAACAATTAATACCCAGTTTAATATCCTCTGTTAGCCAAAACCTCTGTGCACCTATCAAGCATACTGTTAATAAGGTTGTCACTAATTTCATAAGGAATTTCACTCCATAGTTTGTTGTAGCACAACTGGATGCGGATGGTGATCGAAAATCCTCCTCTGGAACGCATCCCACATCTGCTCGATGGGATTGAGGCCTGGACACAATGGGGGGTGGGAAAGTAGATGAGAAATCCCCAGGTTTTCTAACAAATGATGAACAACCCTGTCTCTACAAGGTCTGGCATTGTCATCCAGAAATCGAAAATCCATGCCAATGAGATCCCCGGGTTGAGGGATGTATTCTACGATGATTTCATGGAAATAACGTACTACGGTGAGGTTGCCTTCAACAATATGCAGTCCAGTTCGTCCTCCAATGTAAATCCCAGTCTAGACCATTACACCGCCTCCTCCAAACTGCACTGAAAGGAGCACGAACTGGGGCATTGTACCCATCCCCTGTTCTCAGTAGACCCTAAAGCACCTGCTATCACTATACAGACAGAAAGGAGACTCATCAGTAAACATAACAGCGTTCCAATTGGTGTTCTCTTCTAGGCGCTCGCTGCACCATATTCACCTGAGTTGCTGGTGGCGGGCTGTTGTTGCAGGTCATCTCAAAGTGGCACACGACGTGTGGATTGCCAAAATATGCTGCACTTCATTTAGGATCTGGTGGACACAATGGAAAGGGTTCGGTCATGCAGCAAGTACAATATCATTGTCCTTCCTTCTCGTCATAATGCGCTGAGATTCACTACCAGGCCTCCTATTTGCATTTCCAGTCCCTCAGAATAGGGCCCCTGTAGACCACGCTCTGAGAAACGCCACTGCCTCTGCGATATCCACTTGCGAGATCTCGATGACTCATTCTCAAAATAATATTGGGAACTTTTGATTCAAGATGATCTCTTTCCATGGTCAAAGAGAATACAACTGGGTTAAAATACTAGAAAAGTTTTTTGTTTACAAAATGAGTACTCGTTATGTTCTCCATTCTTAAGTAAATCCATTATTAAAAATAAGTATTAATATTTGTTTGTGTTTGGTTTGTATTTTCTATTTTATCCAAATAACAAGAATATATCGGTTAATTTAATTAAAATTAATGAAATAAGAATAAATTACAAATATCTCCATTCAATTTTGAGCAGTTTATATTACAACTACGGCAAAAACTCATCGCTAAACAGAATAATGTGCTCCGCAAATGACATCCCTGACTCAGAATTATTTAATTCCTCTATTAATATTTTTTTTGGAACCAACTTCACCATTCGCTGAACAAATTTTGCCAATTCACTGTATTTGCATAATAATATTTTTTTTGTCTTATATCCGTACGAATATTATTGTAAATAACACCATATTATGTTCAAACATTGTAATGTTTATTAGTATGAATATTGTTAGCATCATGAGCTTTTTTTATGAGTAATTACTTCTAATAAATTTATATATTTTTGTTCAAGGATTATATCCGTATATAAATAAATAAATATATAAACATTGAAAACAAGCAACCGTTGTCACATTGTTTCTGCGACCATGTGAGGAAAATGAGTTATAAAATAAAACATTTGGAAAATTTTTGTTGATTTTAACCTTATTTTTCTGTCTTTGAATGAGTTAAAAACCAAAGGATTTTATATAGGCTCGAAGGAGAGAAATGTCGCTTACCAACAGCAATAATATTGTGGAGATTGTATAAAATCCAGAGGAGTTGTGAATTTTTAAGTGGAACAACAGGACAACAGAGAAAAAATTGCCTCCGACTGATTTAGCCCAAATTTTTTTCCATAAAAAGTAATATTTCTATAGGGCTCTAAAGGGTGCTTAAAACCAATCCGAATTGAATTAAAAAAAAAATCAATTTCAAACATCAAATGTTGATTGTTTTCTAACCAAAAAGAACATACTGATCATACTTCTTTTACGAAATTAATTAATTAATTAAATAATATCAAAGACAGCAAGGGCCAGATTAAAAGTCAATAAAAAATGCAGTTAATTCCTCATTTCGTTTAAAACGTGGAAAATGATCTAAGAGACATATAATACGCCCACCTTGATAACCAGACCATTCTAACATAGACGAACTAATCATAATTTTATATAATTTTAATTCTAATTTTAATTAATTTCTGTGTGTTATTTTAGATAACGAACCATTCATTTAATTATCAAATTAAAAAAGATTCTTTTATTTTTGTACATCATTTTATATACTTTTTAATTTTAATTGTAATTTTATTTAATTTCTGTGTGTTATTTTAGATAACGAACCATTTAATTTTTTTATTATCAAATTAAAAAAGATTCTTTTATTTTTGTACATCATTTTATATACTTTTTAATTTTAATTGTAATTTTAATTAATTTCTGTGTGTTATTTTAGATAACGAACCATTTAATTTTTTAATTATCAAATTAAAAAAGATTCTTTTATTTTTGTACATCATTTTATATACTTTTTAATTTTAATTGTAACTTTTTAAACGGCTTAAGAGCTCTTAATTATTTTATATATCACAAAATTTCAAATCACATTTATTTCAC
This sequence comes from Cimex lectularius, assembly GCF_000648675.2. NCBI lineage: Eukaryota > Metazoa > Arthropoda > Insecta > Hemiptera > Cimicidae > Cimex > Cimex lectularius. The sequence continues at coordinate 207,504 of NW_019392723.1, forward strand.
TTTCAATCCTTATATTTCATACCATGTTTTAAGTTTCCTAAATGCATGCTTTAAACAAATGGTTAATTTCAAAATAAAATGGTCACTTTCAAATTATAAAGGGTTTATTTGATAATTTTGATAATTGAAAATGTTAATTAGGAGTTGATGATTGATTTGACGGAAAAAAGCTAAAGTTTTTTTTGGGGTGTTGGCAGTCCAGTGGGGGCAGTTTGTTATATCCGTCCTGCTACCAAGGCTAGGATTCCGGGTGCTGTCAACAGCTAGGTCAATTCAGTACCAACCGCATGCATTTCCTAGATCCAAACCCATTCACTCTCTCACGCACTCTTACATACATTCTTTCCAGTTTACCTATGAACCACTCAGTTGGGGTGGTGGAGTACTCGATTTTTCTCCATCTCCCTCTACACATACTAATAACTAACCTAACTGAGGGTTAATGGGCATTCAATATTCCGCCATCGACCCTTTCACACTACACTCAATATAAAATAAAAAGAAAACCCTGTTCCCTCCAAAAATCGGAACAGGGGTTGGCTGTCTACCTTGCTCAAACGCGGTTCTCATATCGGGTCGCAATCCTACACACTCCCTACATGAGGGACACATCCACGGGCTTTGGCCCAATAATAAGTGTCCGTGTGTCAACCTCGCATGGCCTATTCTTATTCTGGTGAGGATGATACTTATTCTACGAGTCAGATCCTTCTACGATCTCCTATTCAATCCGTGGGAGTTACTCCGCCGACCCGGCTTATCGACGCTTCCACCTTCTTTTAATCGAGGTTTTAATGGGATTTTTAGAGTCAGAGGGCCGGGTCGGGATGTTCGGAGGTGACAGGCTTTAACAGCTTTGTTCGTCTTTCCGTTACCCCCCAGACCTATGTGTCCGGTTATCCGACGTCCCAGCAGCAGTAACCGATCTGAGGTAGTGAGTGCAGACTAGGTTGGCAAAGCCACCGTCGTCTCGAATTACCCCCAAGTGCGTACCAAATCTTAATGTCAACTAATTACACTTTTTAATCTAAGGTCTTGGATGAGATGAAACAGCACGTGTCACGAGTGGGATTCGAACACAACAACCACTTGATCTGTCGTGACTTCTCTAGCATCGTGATAGGTCAAGTGGTTAGAGCAAGTGGCGTATTGAGCCGAAGGTGTGTTCGAATATCGAATATAAAATTCCAAAGGCTTTCGAACACAGACTCGTTAGCTACCTCGGTCAATAATTACGATTATTTATTACAGCTAATATCTCAATTTTTTATATCTCAGATGTTGGCTTCTCGCAGTCATCAACGGACGACGTGACTGGCTTGATTAAAGAGTAAGTTAGAATAACTGTTCAAATTTGAAATCGTCCCTCCCTCAAAATGGGCCCCCTCCCACCAAATAACTCGTTCTTCTTTTCAGTTCAGAGTAATTACGGCGGCGTCGTTTGTACGTCCCTTCCTTCCCGTCCATTCATCGGTCATTCTCCACTTTTCAAAGAGCTCAAACCTCATTATATTGTGTAAAAAGTAAAGAGTATTTTGTTTAACTAAACCACGAACTAGTCTCCGCCATGGACATAATCAATTCTTCAGGATCGGCTTGTGAATAATGTACACTATTGTGAATAGTTGACCAAAAGACATTGGTCAGACATCACCAGCACCTCTCGTTCTTTCTGTTTTTCTCCTTTCCCTCTTGCATTTTATTCTTTACATTCATTTTTCTGATTCTACAGCCAAGTTAGATTCACAACTGTTATGCTTTCTATGTTAAGGTAACTCTCTCGTTTCCATATAATATTGCTAGCTCTCTCTCTACTTACGTCATCTTCAATCGAAGATAAAACTATATACGTTAAAAATCATGTTGTTTCGTTCTATACTGGCCCAGATACTCGATGTTCTTCCGATTAATACGGGAAGAGGCCTTCCATTCAAGTTAAGTTACAATATCAGAGGCCCAGAAATCATTCACATTGCCCCGGAATATTCAGTATTCCTCCGTTTCTCTATTTACACACTCATAAATTACATTCATCCGTTACGTATTTTCATTCAAGCCGATAAATACGGCAGGTGTTCCTCAAGGCTCTACATTTTGACCCATCATATTCTTGGTATATTTTAACCAGACCCTTCCATTCACGTTAATAAATTGTATTCTTATACCAGTCCCCATTCACACAGCATACCTGATAGTCCTCCAAATAAGTGGGGAAGAAACCATCAATTCACGCTAATAAATTACCTTGACACGTAGACCACATTTATACCGCCACAGCGTACTCGATAAGTCATGGGGTCTCTACTTCCAAATTGGGAAATCACGTTCTCTCAGTATATAATTAGAGTGACGAAAAACATGTTTCACTTTCACGCTTTATGTCCTGCACTTAAGGCAAAAATACTTTGGTAAAAATACGCTTTGGGCCGAGACAGTTGTATGCATTTTCCTCCCACGACTGCCTTCCTCTCCTTAGATTTGCTCATTGAGCTTCACGTTTAAAAGTAACCACATATATAAAAAAAAGTTACATTAGAATAAGTAAATCAATTCAAGTTCTATTATTGTTATTTGCCTTATTTTTTAATTATTATACTTCAATATTTATGTTCAAATATTATTTCAAATAATTATTCTTTTTATCTAAAATCTTGGTCGCGATGAAGAAGCAAGTGCCACGAGCGGGATTCGAACCCACGACCTTCGGCTAAATACGCCGTTGTTCTAACCACTTGAACTATCGTGACTTCGATCCAGCCGAAGGTCGTGGGCTCGAATCCCGCTCGTGAAACTAACTTTTTCATCTTGACCAAGACCTTAGATAAAAAGAATAATTAATTGAAATTTTTAATAATTATTATTTAGAGTAATCACACATTAAATTTCTAATAAAAAATTTTCTGATAAAAATGGCAAAAAGGAGGGAAAATTCAAAAGGTGCGGTTGAGATGGGAAGTTGATGTCCGAGTGGATCGAGGTCACGATAGCTCAAGTGGTAGAGCAGCGGCGTATCTAGCAGAAGATCGTGGGTTCGAATCCCGCTCGTGCCATTGACTTTTTTATCTCAACTAAAAATCTTAATTTATATTAATTGGTCAAGCGGACCACGAAATTAGTGAATTTAATATATTATTTTATTTGTACCCTACAGGTATTGCACATATTAAAAATGTGATCACAAAACATTTTTTCACACAGTCACATCACTAATGCCAGCGCTGCACCCGAAGAACACATACCATGACAAATCAGCCAATTTATTGTCAGTGTGACGGATTAAGGGAGAAGGTAGAATTTGTAGAGAGGGATCGAGCAGTAGGATTAGGATCGAGAGATTGGTGTGAAAATTTTGGAATCGGGACCCGACCAGTTCGTTGATAAAAGTGAAGTAGTAGGGGTTAGAAGTAGTAGTGAAGTAGTAAGGAAGTAGTAAGGAAGTTTGACAATTTGTCTGAGGATTTTGATTGGCAGGATTGGATGTGTTGGATGGCTTGGCAGAACCCCACAGTTCCACTCCGTACGTTCAAACAGTGGTCGCAGTAACGTTTTGTCTAAGGTTAGTTTAGTGTTTCGATCCTAGAAACTTCGTAGGTGTCAAGTCTTCGATTAAGTTGTTGTCTGTTAAATCTTGTGTGGGGTTTCCCCGTCACTACACATTAGTTTACGTCTAGGTATAGTATTAAGTATTTGACTTGAATGAATTTCGGTATCTCTTTGTTGTTATGAACAATGGAGGACATGACTTTTTTCAATGTGAACTGAATGTACACTTTCCTTCACTCAGTCTTGTCCTCCACTTGTTGCACCAGTCAAGTTGGATGTTGGAGGTTACTTGGATAGGATTCCAGTTAGAGGACCAAATTGCGCGTGGTGGTGATGACATTAAAAGTATATAGGTAAGTTAGCAGTATACATGATATAAAGAATCCTACCAAGAATGCTCCCTTGTGGGGCGCCAGGTTGTATATGTCTGGCTTCTAATAATTTCTTCTACTTCTTCCAGCGGTTCTGTATTTGTTGTTCTGAAATAACGTGTAACATTTTGATATAACAGAAAGAATGTTAACAGGGCGATAGTTTTTCACGTCTCTACGATCATCAGATTTATAAAGAGAATTTTTTTCATATACATACTACAAACCAAAAGGACCCATGCATAAGAAAATTATGTCGTAGTGAATTGGAGGCTCTGCATATTTTCCACGTGCTTTTCAGACTGGACGTAATTACAAACAAGAAAAAGGGGTAAAAGGCGGGATAGGCTTTGAATGGGTGTACCATCTGACCGCTAGATCGTAGACGAGTGCAGGGCCGTCCGATGACGGGACGTCCCGAATCCGGACACGGGACACGACCTAGCGGCACAACCCCGGACTCCGTCCCGCCGAGGGTGACCGGGCCGCCATCTCCACTCAGAACCTGATAGTTGTAGGGCACGTTCTTCCGGCAGAAGGAGAAAATCTTTGTTGTCACAAGGGGTAGAGCGCATGGCCGATTTTAAAAGACGGTCCAGAACGACGGAACTACGCAAACTGGTAAGTTTAAACGTGAAAAAGATTTTATACACACTACTTGCGCTTCCCATACGGACATACGATATAGAAAAATAAAGAACAGCGAAAACTCAAACTCATTTAAGTAATAACCAACCTCAACTCCCCCTACGCCCTAGGGCCTAGACCAAGGTTCAGGAAAATTACGGCCCGTTGAATAAAATTGTTAATACTAACTGAATGTTTAACTTTAAATCTATCAATAACTTGATAAATAATGTTTCACTAAGCATGTCAGCAGTTAAATAAAACTAGTGGATGTATACCATGATTATTTTGCCCTGATGATGATCTGTCCGATGAATATAGGTCGAAAGATTGGCAGTAACAATTGAAATTTTTTTCACACGGTACCATGATGCAGATTATTCGTGAGAATTCAAGTCTAGTACCTTCATTCAAAAACAATAAATTGGATTAAAAAAAATAATTCTTAATAAACAACGACGGACGCAGCGTTCGTTTTATAGCTATCCTGGGTGTGCCGTGTTCTACCATCCACGATAGTCTACAGTGGTTCAGGGCCAGTGGAAGTCTAGATCGAAGAGAAGATAGTGGTAGACCGCGATGTACGACGGTTATAGACGATCGTTTTATTGCTGTTACCGCACATCGGAACCGAAATTTAACCGCTTCCTTGATAGGTAGTCAACTCCAAACATTCTGTAATATACGGGTGAGCTATAAATCATCAAATTGTCTCTAGATGTCCTACATCAAGTTCTCTACTACTGGAGAGGTATCGAGTGGAATTCGATTCGTAAATCACCATCTCGTTTGGACACTTGTACAATGCTGTTCTCTTCACAGATGAGTGACGGTTTGATTTGTAGCTACCAGATTACCGTAACCGTGTCTGAAGAAAAAGTGTAGAATGCTTTGCTACATGTGAGTCAAAGAGAGTTAGTTGTGGTATGGGGTGGAATCAACGTCCATGCCCGTACCATAACTGACTGTCACACATAATGGATCTTTGACTTCACTAAGCAACATTGAAGACGTTCTACTGGAAGCTATGGTTCCATTCCCTATTCGCTCCATTTACTGGGTACAGATTCGTGTTTATTGATTTGTGCATGATAATGCTCTATTGCGTGTAGGTCACCCGTTAGTGGTAGGATATAGGGATTACCACATGAATTGGTCAAAACTTTCTCCCGGCATGAATCCTATAGAACACATAAACACATGATAAAGAGACGGGTTCATCGTTGGCCTCTTCCAGCAAGCGTTGAACAGCTTTAAACCGCTCTTGTTGAAGAATGGGATTCTTTTTCACAAGACGAAACTCGATTGCTAATTTACTCGATGCCTACATAAAAACTTAAACATAGTACTTTTGAAAATGAAGATAGATTATAAGAAGTTCCAAAATCTGACAGGAGTCCTTTAGTACCTATTAACTGCAAAAAGTGGGTAATTATAAAACAATAACCTGAGGTTAAGCCCCATAATTGCTTGACAGTTTGAACAAGATCATCAAATAGTAGTCAATGATGGACTGTAAGGAAATGTAGCTTTAACTTTACTAAAAACTTGAGGCTTGCTTTTTTTAAAAAGCATTAAGTTATGAAAAAAAAGAATATTGTGAAATCCTGTGAGAATATATGTAAAATCCCAACATAAGTCATTATTGACTTAATTCTATTTATAAGCAACATTAAAGATCGAAATTATTAACTCAGAATTAAGATCAACTATTGTCTCAAAGAAATAATTTCATTATTTGACACAATTCTGTAGATTTTTATCAAAACTAACGAATATAAAAATAATACTCGTAAAAACGTCTTTATAAAAAAAATTTGCTTTGTTTGCTTTTTGAGCCGAAGTACTATTGAAAACCTATTCTAGTTTAAACATGGCCCGCTGAACCTGTTTGTGTTACGATTTATAACCTATTCGAAAAAACGTTTTTCACCTCATGTTTCTTTGTATTATCATAACATTTTTCCTTGAAGTTCCTTGTACTTCACTCAAAATTTGATTCAAAATGGCATTAAGTTAAGAAAAAATATAAGAATATTCTGAAATCCTGTGAGGCTGGTTCCAAACTGGCATAGGCTTGGGGTAATTCAAGACGAGGAAGCTCTGCCTATTCGAGTGTGCGGTTTTGACTATCCGCGTCAGATTCACGATGGAAAAACGGTGGAAGCCGTCTGTATATGTGGACACGTTGGGCTGGAAGGCAACGAACGTGCGGAAGAGGCGACGAAAGCTGGGAAGTATTGCCTCCAGACCGAACCACCGCGATCCGGCACCGTGACGCGATACGAGCAGTAAAGAAGCAATAAAAGTTGGCAACGTCAATGGGCCGGATCGTCCGAGAAGCTCTTGCGTATCAAGAGCACCACTGGATGGATTATACATGCATACATAATGTATGTGTGGATAAACACTGAAAGGCAAAATAGTGGCAACGATTAATATTTTTCACTATCTCTTAGACAATCCTCCATTGATTATTTTACAACAATGTTTGGTCCATTTTAAAGGATTAGAGGTAAATAAAACACAAATAAAATCGCCCACTTTTGTTTACAATTGGATTTTGTAAATAAATCTTTACATAGTCAATCTCTTCTTTGTTGGTTTGTCTATAAGACTTCTTTGTAACGTTCCGGTGGTATGATTTTTTAAAGTTGTACCATTTTTAAGTTTCAAATTTGTTGATTTTAAGTGATACAGATATGGCTAGAATCAAAGCATTGTTGGAAGGTAGAAGAAATAGAAGAAATGAGAAGAAGCGTATGTGTCCAGGGTGACCTTCCCAGAACAACTGTCCGTAGAGACTTCCAACGCTACCAAGGTACTGGAGGTTATTCAAGAAGGCATGGATCAGGTCGCCATCGTATCACGTCTCAGAGAGATGATCGTTTTATTGTTTCGAATGTATTCCGTAACCGACATTCTCTGTCGAGATCAACCAACGACTTCAACAAGTTAGAAATGTTAATGTTAGTTTACATACTGTAAGGTGAAGATATTCAGAAGCTACATTTTGTCCGAGAAGGTATGCCACTGGTCCTGAACTTCTGACAAAGCACAGAACATCCCGGTTAAGTTTCGCAAGAAATCACATCAATTAGTATGAGGAAAGTTGGATTAAATTCTCGTTTTCGGATGAGTCAAGGTTTGTTTGAGGTCTGACAGCAGGGAGAGTGTTTGGAGAACACGAGAGTGATATCCGCGCAACATTTTCGCTCCGTAGAAGCTATGGAGGTGGTGGTGTTATGGGTTGGCAGGCATTTCTATGGAAGGTCGCACAAAAATTTGATTTTCATCGAAGGTTCTCTAACAGCTGCGCGATACATTGAAGATGTGCTATCAAAAGAAGTTCTTCCTTATATGACTCTAAGTTTGATTTTTATGCATGACAATGCGAGGCCGCATAGCTAGGATCGTTGGTGACTACTTGGAAAAGGCGTCAGTTCAATGTTTGGAATGGCCAGCATATACTTAAACACTATGGGGCACCTTTGAGACGAGTTGTTGAAAAGGGTCCAGTGGTGTCACCAAATTTGCAGGAATTAAGAATGGCCCTGTAGGATGAGTATGAAAATATTCCACAGCGCTACATTGAAAACCTCATACAGTCTATGCCACGTCGAATGCAAGTGGTGATCAACGCAAGAGGAGGAAATACACGGTACAGAATTCAATATTTTCTTCATTTTTCCATAGCAACATTTTGGATAAAATTGTTAATAAAAGGGGGGTCAGGGTGTCGGTGTTTTTTGAAAAAAAAAGCCCATTTGTCGGGTTTGAATGGAGAACCGCTGGATTCGAATTTTTTTTTCATTCTGCTGTATCGTATATTTTTTCATAGAATTTTTTTTCGTAATAAAAGTGACACTTCGTTTGCTTCTCAATGTATTTTCCTTATAAAAATCAAGATGACAAAACTTGTCTTAACTGGGCTCCTTACTGGCTAATATTCCATCAACTAAAATTTCGTTTTATCTGCTGTATGATAAATAAGTGTTGAAATTGTTTCCTTTTTTGTAAGCATGCACTATAATATAATATACTCAAGCGTTCAATTATTGGTAAAAATGATATTGTATATATACATAATGAAAGAAAATGTTTTCGTGAGATATCCTTCTGTGTCACCCCAGGGCTGATTGACTTTTAATTTGGATGTCACTGATAGCTTCGGTCTGCAGATGCTGTTTTGATCTTCCAGGTGGGTTTTGGCTTCTCGCCATCATCAGTGTGATTCTGTGAAGTCTCTTACGACTTTAGTAAGGGGGCGGGTGTTTCGGCATTATCTTTGTTTGCCGGTACCTTATTACACCGAATAGTCACTTATATGGCAAGAATGAGTTGTATTGGAGCTTCTCCTTTGTCGAGCCACTGTCCAGAACGTCTAGTGTTATCGTAGAGAATCCACTTTTCGTCACATGTAACAATTCTGGCCAGAAATGGGTCATTTTTGTTTCGACAAAGAAGTGATGCACAAACATCAAAGCGCTGATTTTTTTGGCGATCGTTTAATGAGTGTGGAACCCAATTTTCGAGTTTTTTCACTTTTCCAATCGCCTTGAGGTGGTCAGCGACGGTCGTTTTACTGACTTTGAGTTGCTCTGCAAGTTCTCGAACAGTTGTTTTGGGGTTTTCTTCCACCACTGATCGCAGAACATCATCATTAAGAGAGGAAGGCCTTCCACGACCTTCTTCATCTTCAAGGCTGAAATCTCCCTCCCGAAATTTTTTAAACCACCTTTGCACAGTGCACTCATTAACACAACCCTCGCCCCAGACTTGGTTAATGTTTCTAGCCGTTTGGGCTCCGCTTCGGCCGAGTTTAAACTCGTAAAAGAAAATCGTACGAAATTCTCGCTTTGACATTATAAGGATGACTGAATTATTTCCAAGTAGCGGAATGCTACAGAGGTAAACAAACAATATCATTTGGAAGAGGATTAATAAGTGTTGACATTCATACAAATGAGTAATCCTGTAAACGTAAACAGAATATTTTATATAGATTTTTTTTAATGAAAACTTAAAATCCTGCATTATTTTCCGGACAACCCAATAAATTTGTTACATTTTGACTAGCATAAATTAACGACTTTAGAAATGACGATTATTTTTACAAAATTCTCCAGTCCAATACTGAAGATGCCATCGAGGATAGTCAAACGCGATTTGGAATTTCGCTAGCTGCAAAAGACAATCAGCGAGAGTAAACGGACCCAGTCCTGACCATGTTGTTTTTAAGAACCCACCACTGAAGAAATATTGAAGATGGCCAAATTGAAGAAACGTGTCTGAAAGACAAACTCGCGAAGATAGGAAGACTTTTTTTATTTCGCCATCTATAGTGGTGAATTAGCGAAAATAAACGGACGAAGTTTCGTACATCTTGTTTTCCAGACCCACCAAAGAAGACTCACTGAAGATGGCCAGATTGTTGAATTTACATGGGTCGTCTGACAGAAAACCCGAGTGTTCGTATTGCATAAAGAATGGAATTTTAATATAAATAACGTAAAGTAATACCCAGCAGATAACATAATAATACAAATAATAAAATAAAACTACCCTCGGGTCAAAACCCTATTGACCAAGATTTTTTTTCTTTTTTCTTGAGTTTAATATAATTCTCAACTCTGTTGTATTATCCGCTCGGATTTTAGCTTGGGAGAATTAAGTTGGGCAGGTTTCACGAGAACAGCTGCTCCCCCTCCCTTACGAATATTTAAGAACGAAGGGTAAATCAGTGATGGGGTTTGGGTCAAAGGGGGTCGATTCCAGTGAAGAAATGACCCACACGTCGCATTCATTAATTTACAACCGAATCTGGCCCTTAAACCGACACATTGACATATTCGCATCACCGGGTCAGTGGGACATGCGGAAAGCAGAGTCAATATATCTATCTTTTTTAAGCTTGAAACGTATTTTTCTTTTTGTAGTAAAATTAGATTCTATGTCAATCATTTAACATCACAATTTTTTTCAAATTCCCTTAGGCTTAGTTTAAAAAAAACTTCCTATCTCAAATGGCAAAAAGGATGGAAAACTCATAAGGTGGGGTTGAGATGGAAAGTTGGTGTCCGAGTGGATCGAGGTCACGATAGCTCAAGTGGTAGAGCAGCGGCGTATCTAGCCGAGATCGTGGGTTCGAATCCCGCTCGTGCCATTGACGTTTTTATCTCAACTAAAAACCTTAATTAATTGTAATTTATAATTATATGTTCAAGTAATGTGATATTTACAACGAAGATGCTGGTTTGTTTGATCAGGTAGCGGCCGATCGATTACCGGTGAAATTGTAAAATTGTATCGAATTTTTTACGGGTAATATGTAATTAGCAAATCACGATTTTGGTCAGGTTGGTTGGGGAAAAATCAACAAAAAACCGCTACAACTTTAATAGGTTTTGATCTTTTAAAGCCATCCTCAGGGCCAGAATAAAAGGACGTTTATATAGCATACGTTTATTTTTCACCAGTAGTAAATATATATCAGGGTTTTAGTCAGATTGGTTGAAGGAAAATGCACAAGACAGCTAACTGGACTAGATTTGCCTTTATGTGAGTATTCTCAGGACCAAAGTAGAACGCTTGTTGGATACTAGGTGAAATTATGCAGCCTGTGTTCATTTGCCACCAGTAGTAAATAATTTGGATATTAGGTTTTTAGCCAGGTTGGTTGGAGGAAAAAGCCCAAGACAGCTAACTGGCCAATATTTTGTCCTTTATATGGGTTTTCTCAGGACCAGAGTAGAACGCTTGTTGGATACTAGGTGAAATTATGCAGCCTGTGTTCTTATAACTTATAAAATCGCGCAGAATACATCACTCACTCTGGATATCCTTAGTTTTTTTAATACTATTTGGCATATAGGAAATATTCGATAAAGATCCACCCGGGGAGCCTGATAAAACAAAATCATTAATTGGACTACCGGAAACGGAAACACGTTAATTTGGAAGACAATTTTTTTCCATTTCGCCTCGGCGAACGGTCGGCTGATCCGGGAATCTCGTTGCCTTGACGACCTCCCCCCATCTTACAACATGAATCTTACTTCGCATAAATAATCCATCTCTGGGACCCTCCTTACGGATCATTCCACCTCGGGTAATCATCCCTCGGACTTGTTTACTCTCCTTTTTAAAAAATAAATCTCACCCGGAGACAATCATGTCCTCAACTTCAAAACAGGTCCTATTGTGCCAATGCCACAAGCTTTTTCATCTTTTTCTAACGATTAAACAAATCATTTATGATTTGAGCTGTTTTATACACGTATAAAAATAATTCGCTGTTTAAGACAATTTACCAGGTACAAGAAACTATTATATTTATGCTATGGCACAATTATACGTCTTAATCATCAGATGGGTGAACGTTTTAACTGTCGCGCCGATTCATTCAGGAGCGTGCCATCGATGACAAAGCCAAAATCGCAGCAATTGAACTTTAATTGGGATGAAACGGACCGATTTATCGATTATTTCATTGGCCATTTACTCCCGACCTGTATCAAAAGCGGAAACATTTGTGTATTTACATATCTAGGCCTATATGTTAAGCGTCAAAACGGGCTTTGATCTTTCCTTTAATTATATACATAATAGTTCAACTCCGTCCTAATGGAATTGGCCCATTTAAATAAACCGACAATCGTACCACAAATAAATTTGTTATTGAATCAAACGCAGTGTCTGTGTGAGTTTGTAGTTCAAATATCAAACTAGAAATAATGCATGTTTCTCTAGCTTATTAGCAAACGTTTAATGATGTTTTGTGTCAATTTTGCCTTGCATCCAGAATCCGCACATTAAAAGAAATCAAACTTTGCCTAATTTAAACAAAGAAATATTTCTTTGTGTATTGTCGCATCAAATTAAAGTTAGATAGACGAATCAACTGTCGATCAATCATCAAAGGAAAATTCAATTAATAACGGATTGTATGTACGTGAAAACACTCTCTCTCTCTCTCTCTTTCTCTCTCTCTCTCTCTCTCTNGCTCTCTCTCTTTCTTTTTCTATCTCTCTCTCTGTACCTTTATCTATTTTTCTCTCACTTTTCTCTCGCTCTCTCTCTTTCTTTTTCTATCTCTCTCTCTGTACCTTTATCTATTTTTCTCTCACTTTTCTCTCGCTCTCTCTCTTTCTCTCTCTCTCTTTCTTTTTCTATCTCTCTCTCTCTACCTTTATCTATTTTTCTCTCACTTTTCTCTCGCTCTATCTCTTTCTTTTTCTATCTCTCTCTCTCTATCTATCTATCTATGTAACAATCTTACTGTCGTTGGTACGAAAATAATGCACAAGATATTTTTTCTCATATTAGATGAGATTACATGTATAAAAAGTTAGAAACACGAAAAAATACTATCAAAACTTGTAAAAAATATTGTTTTTGAAATAAATTATTTTGTGACCCTCCAAAGCCTTCAAATACGAATTTTTACAACAATAAAAACAGGCATATTTGTACAGGATAGGCCGAGGCATTTTTTTATCGAGTGACCTGTTGTTTCACCTTTTTTAATTTTACCCAACTTCAACTGTTTTACAGTTATTTTAAAGGATAGAAATTCTTCTTTTAGCTGTATCAACAATGTTTATATATTTACTAAACACAACTAAGAAAAATAAAAAATAAATCAATAAAAACTTTTCATACGTTTAATTTTTTTTTATTTGGGACGAAATTATTGCCTAGTAAGGAAGTTGAAAATTTTAAATTTACATTCCTTTTAAGCGAATTTCATCAATTTAAAAACAAATTAGGATAAGAAAAATAATATGCAGGATCGTATTATATTAGGAAAATACCCCAAAAAGATTTTTTTTATATATACGAATTCGTTTTAGGGACCTTTGAAAGACCATAAATACGATTTTTTATGCCAAACTAAAAATAATAGTAATAAAAATTATCGGGCTCGATGCCCGATGTTCCAATTAAAAAATTCATTACTACTCTGGGTTTAATCCAAATTCGAAGTTGTTACAACCATTCTAAAGAGGAATTTCTCTTCATTCAGATTGTTTTATTTTATATACTTACTATTGTGTACTTTGTATTGCTTTGTTTTATATGTCCTAATTTAGCTTTTTTCATTAATTATTTTTTGTTTATTTTTTCTTTACATATTTTTTAAATTTCCATTGTTTTTTTGTGTGTTTTATTTTACTTACTTACTATTGTGTACTTTGTACTGTTATGTTGTTGTTTTTTATACCTGCTAGCTTCTTAATATTTTTTTTCTATTGATTTTTTTAATACATTTTTTAAATGTCCATATTGTTTTTTTACGGTATCAGCAACAACCTCCGGCAGACGGTTTTAATTCATGCTTGTATGTACTTATAGATTTATTTCTTTGTAGTAGCAATTTTTCTCTTGTTGTAAATAAAAGTACCTATCTTTCTTCAGCCTATGTAAACAATGTTTAGATATTTTGTCAATACAGGTGAGAAAAACAAGAATGAAATCAATCCCGAATGACTTTGCTATTTCTAGTTGTCATAGAAATTTTACGTACCCTGCATATTATTTCCTTATCCTACGTTAAATAAATCACTTGATAAATAATAACCGTGAAATAAATTTTTGAAAAACATTAATTAGGTAGATTATTTTTCCTCGGTATCTAGTCTCATTGGCAAGAACAATTGGACGTGTTTCGAATATTTTTCGACGTAGTATCACCCAAAAAACCGATATTATAATCAGTGTACCCCATTCCGTAGAACCCCTTGTAGGTTAAAAAAGCATACTTTGGCAGATAAAAAATAAATGAAAAATCGATTCAATTAATTAAGATGAGTTATGAATGTTTTATTGGAACATAGCAAAATTCAATTTTGACATAATAAAGTCAGTTAAAATTTTCATATTTAGCGAGAAACGAAGTTGGACTTCGTTTTGCCCAATCCAATAACCCCTGAATATAAATTTTTGGAAAAATCGAAAAATAATATTCTCAAAATTTACCCCCAATAGAATTGACAAAATAATAAAAACTTTCCAACCGTTAAGTTAACGTTTAATTCGGATCAAATCTAGACGTGTTATAAAATTTTGTACAGAACCGGAGAAAGAAAATTGCTCCAGTCTATTAAACACAAAAATGTTTTTTTTGTTTGCCATAAATATTCTTATTAAATGGTTTTACTGGGTGCTTGAAATGAATCCGAATTGGTATTTGCATTTATTAAATTTTATAAAATGATTTATTTTATATGTACGTTAAAATAGTGTGTGTGTGTGTGTGTATACAATTTTTTTAAATATTTATATTNTATAATAACCGTTGAATACATCTACAACAATGAAAGAAAACCACATTTCAAAATATTAGATATGTAAATTATTTTAAATATATTAAATTTTTTTGACGTTGTTGATTTAGCCTCCCCTTTGTTAGGGTAATTCTTTTGTTACTTACTTCCATTTTTTTATTTATGGTTCATTTGACTTTAATAAAAATATTCTTGTCAATAAAAAGCTTTTACTACTTTTAATTCGGATTTAATAGTGTAATTTTTTGTTAATGTTTATAATTTCAAGTAACCTCCGTTAAAGAAGTAATGCGGTTAACGTTAGGATATAGGTGGTGGAACCCATTTATTGTTAGTTAGTTTACTTAGTAGTAAAGTTAGTCAGGACACGGCCGTGTGTTCGATAATGCCGAAGAAGAAACAAGAGGTTGTAATCGTGTTTCTCTAGGCCTCACAGACTTGCCGGCCCTTCGCCTTCGCCCTTAGCGATGACCCTTCCCCTAGCAGCCTCCTCCGCCGGACAGACGTTAATTTCATTAGGTGCGTGGGACAAGAGGGCTTTTATACCCACATGAAGATCATGCGTGATTTATTCAAGGAGCACCTGCATGAATTCACTCGAGTTTGCAATTTGGGTCACGTGCCCGTCCTTACTCGAGCACATTAACAAATTGCTTCATCTATCACACGGCCTATGATTTCCTAGAAGAAAATATTTCAACATCCCAGACTATCGTATAAAGTGTTTTTCTTTAAATCGATTTCTATACAGTTTACAAGCAAAGATTAGCTCCAAGGACAGCAGACTAGTTTTTATAATATTCACAACGGGAAAAAAAATCAGTATATAAAATTTTCATCTTCGCATTTTGATCTGCCTTGTTTGGCATTTTCCCATTTTCAACATGCCACAGAGGATGGCCAAAACCTTTCTGTTTGAAAGAATGGTGATAATAGGGGTACATGTTGTATATGTAAGTTCGGAAAAACTGATAATAATCTTGGTTGAAACCCTCTGAAGATGGCGAGGAGCCGAATCGCCCCTGACAGACTAGCGAGGCAGAACAAAACAATAAGAACATAAACAAACAAAGTCCATAGTTCCTCAGACCCAAAAAAGTTGATCTAAAAATTTAAGACAAATATTATTTACACTCTCAATTCTTTCTTTCAGAAGATTGAACTTACCACTAAGTACTACCCACACAAATCCTCAAATAGTAAACCAATTGCTTTCACTGTAATTCGAATCCTTCCTCATATCGCCATAGTTTTTTAGTATACATTTTCTTTTTTTTTAAGAAAGCATCCGGCAGTATTGTCATTTTAAAGCTTACAAAGTTTCCAACCGCATATCCTCCTACAGACCCATCAACCTTCTTCCTCTGATGTCCAAAATCTTTGAAAGACTCATTAGAAAACGTTCAAGACCCATCCCAGATTCACAGAGAAGCATTGATTTTAAACATTTGACTTCCATTTTCGTCATTCTACGAATCAACAATGCTTCAGGGATTTTTAAACTATAGCCTCTGATTTATAAAACGAAAAAGAAGAAGAACACCCTTAAGGTAAAAAAGACCAGTACAGAAAGTGAAAAAGTAATTAAAATGAGAAAAACAAACATCTTTACATCAACGAGGAGCAACTGACATCATCTGAAGTTAGGGATTTAGGATTATGGACTGCAGACTGGCGCGACGTGACAACCCCTCATAACATTTATGTTTTAAAATGACTAACTAACTCTCCTCATAAGATGTATGTTTTAAAATGACTAACTAACTCTGTTAACTAAACTTCGACCTCCGGTGACATGAGTATAACGGTTTTTTGATGGACGCAGAGCAAACGACGATCCTACCTCACACCTATCAAAACACAGTTTCACTCAGCCATCCAGCACTATATAACTATCCTATATATATATATATATATATACTATAGCTATCCAGCACATCCTTCCAATGAAATTTCTCAAGCAACTTGTCAAAACTCATTACTACGTCACTAACCTCACTAAGCACAACGACATTAACTGATCCTTCTCTAATTTCAGATCAAATCCAACCTTTCCATCATAACTCTACTGCTTCTTATCTGCATATTTCCATCGAGAAAAATCTCATGGTTGTTTTGAACGACGATCTCCACGCCAGTTGGTATCTAATATTGCCATCGCAGGCTGGTTTTTCATATTTGTGGTGCTCTATTTGTATTGTACATATTGTAAATCGCCGAAACTAATCTGCACTATTGAGATCGTAGTTCAATAAAAAAACTTATTTCTCTTAAGGCCGACTATAATAGTGCAAATTTACTACCGATCAGTGTACATAACAAATACAAAAACAGCAAATGTGTGTTATTAAAACGTGAAACATTTCAAATAAATACCTTAAAACAGTTCAAATAAATAACAATGTACCATTTTATCTAAATTAGTGTGTGTTTACAAGCAGGTACAAATAGTAATTGATAATGTAGTACTGGATTTGCTATGCCATGCACTGACATCGGGATGACTTACCGGCGGAGTCGGTAAAAGAATTGTTGAAAGATTATTTATTTAATGGGAAAGAGGAGGAATGGTAAATGGTCGACAGTTCTACCGACTGCCAACGCAGAGCTAAGTTGTTTCCCGTCAATTACCAGGCTACCAACAGTGAGGTCATTTCAGCCACTCAATGTTATGACCGATGGTACTCGATATTCCACCATCGGCCTTATGCCTTAGCATAAATCACACACTCACAATAATTTAATTATTTACAAATAAAAAAATACATCATGTAATATACATATATTTAAAAATGATTTACAAATAAATACAATCACGCACACATACACATACACACAGTATGTACAATGTTTATATGTGAGGAAACACCCCAACAACAGGGGGTTCCAACATTCGACTTGCCCGCCCGAGTACGAGTTATGTCAGGGCTCATGCCATCTCGTTCCCTATAATGGGCCAAGGCACGGCACTTTTCGATCAGTTGAGACACACTGACCAACCTTTCTTTACCAACAAGTCACCTGCGCGGGTTTTGAAACAGGTTTAAACAGGCCTGACTCTCAGGGACCATCTTTCGTCGTGCTCTTAACTCTCGGACGACCCGGTGTTCTGGCGCGGTCAACGATCTCTCACAGCATTCTTAACTGATGGCACAGTGTCGCCAGGCTGGATTGCAGTGGCTCGGTCTGAAGGGCGAGACGTCCCAGCTTTTGCAGCCTTGTTCGTTGCCCTACAGACCGACTTCTCCACCGTTTTCCCAGGAGCTCCAGCATATCTTTCTAAAAGAACACGACGAGAGGTTCCATAGATAATCTGTCTCGGGGAGTCGGTACAGATGAGGAAAGCAGAGGCTTCATCGTTTCGAATCACCCCGAGCGCGTGCCAGATCGCATAAAGTTCCGCTATGTACACGATGTAGTACCGCGGGAGTGTCCATGAAATGGTCAAACCCCCTTATACACGGCGCACGCCACAGCTTCGCTGGACTTAGACCGGTCTGTGGAGATGAAGCGAAAACCGGTGAATTCCTATCTAAATTCTAAGAACCCTGATCGGTAAGGTGCGGCGGTGTACTCGACCTGGCTAATATTGCGAGTTCGTCCCGGACGAGTACGGCCGGAAAGACTCAGGGCGGTGTCGGTGTGTTTCCCAGACAGAGTACCGTCCCCAGAGTCAAACCTGCCCTCCCAGGTCGTGTCCGTCAGGTGGTTGCCCGGCTTGGCTTAGAAACCCGCCGCATAGCTGAGAGGAAACTGCTCTCTCCGGGATTCGGGCGGCAAAACCCCTACCCGCAGCAGAGACAGTAGAGCCTGTCTAGCCGCAAGAGACGCGTTTTCCGGGCCGAGGAATAGGTCATACAACCTTAAAACAGACCTCCTAAATTTTGAATGAAATTCCATAAATCACAAAAACATAGACAAAAACATAAGAAACCATAATAGTCTGGTTAGCATTCACTATATCCCAGTACATTCGACATTCGTCGTGGTAATTGAGGATAAGCGCCACATTCGCTCAAACAAATTATATTCATATACCATACTTCGTTCACCCCAGAGTATTGAATCTTTCTCAGGGTAATTGGGGATATGCCATGCCATTCACGCTAATAAGTTACATTCCCAAACACAATTTATTCATAACACCCTAGACTGCTCGATATTCCTCGAGATAATTGGAGGTAAGCCTTCATATTCGTTCTAATAAACTACATTTGCACAACACAATTTATTCACCCTACCCCAGAGTGTTCGATATTTCTCTGGGTAATTGACGATATGCCCTAACAATCACGCTAATAAATTACATTCACACAACACAATTTATTCGCACTACCCTAGAGTACTCATGAGATTTTTTAAGTATAAATTAATTGAACTCTTATTAAATAAAATTAAGTACCATTAAAATTAAAAATTATGGAAAATAAAATCTTAAAATAAATTAATCTTCTGTTTTTTTTAAAGAAAATTCACCAAAACACAGGAAAATCGTTTAGTGATAGATTAGCTAACAATTTATTTATTCTTTTATTATTATATTATATTATAAACTATTTTAAATTTTAATAGTACTTCATTTTCATATAGTTGTCAAAAGCCTAATTATTTTATATTTTAGGAAATCTAAAATTTAAAGAAGAATCAGATGTTTTTATATATAATTTTTAATTGTGAATAATTTTAATATGATTTTCTAAGATTAATGATTGATTGTTGATTTTATAATTATTTATTTTTTCGAATGCAGAAATTTTACTTTAAGTGTTTACATTTCACTATCTCCTGAGTTTTTTGATGTTTCAAAGAAAGGGCTAATTTGAAAATAAAAAGGGTTAGTTTCAAGGTAAAAAGGCTCTGGTAGACATCCTCCCAAAAGAAATTAATACATAACTAAAAAAATTCAGTTTGTTTAAATATTTTAAGTAATGTATATCTTCTTCTAATAATTAATCAACTAATATTATTAATAATAATTGTAAGCAGTGTTACTTTTTATTTTCTTCACGAGGGTTCGCAACGGCAGACGTCATATCAACCCTCGGGGTGTAGTTGTTTTTGAAAAAAAAAGCCTAATTGTAAGTATGTCGGGTTCCAACACAGGGCCGCTGGAATCGAACCCGGGACCTTTACCTTACAGTGATGAGCGCCGTGTCAACGCCTAAACCGTTGCGGCTCCTGTGTTACTATTATTTATGTCATATATACCAAAATGTATAAATGTATAAAATTATCTATAAAATAGCCTTGAATAATGATAATAATATAAAATCGTACAACGTATGAAGGTTACGTTTGCAAAATGTACTATCTGAATTGAAATTTAGTGTTCCACATAAAAAAAAGAGTTGATTTTCTGATATTGTCCTAAAATCATTTTTAACTCGTATTTTTTTTAAATATTAAATATTTTATACTTTAATTAATAGATCTAATATAAGTATATCTAAAAAATAATAAAATAAGGATAAGTTTAAAAATTATTTTTAAGTAAAACAATAATAATATGTTTCCGCCCGGGATCGAACCGGGGACCTTGTGCGTGTGAAGCACACGTGATAACCACTACACTACGGAAACTGGGATAGAGGGTTTATTCCAGGATAGCTATTTCCAAGCCGTCTCCAGGAGGAGGATTCGCCAAGATATTAATTATAAAATTAATCCTTCTTTACCATATTCCATGATTGTATTAATAATCTCCACGGTTATGGTAAATAGTCTGAAGGCTAACATTTGATTTACAAGAGCCCGATTATAAAACAGAACAGGCCTTTATGAAAAGTTTCGGTGGAATAATCGATAAAATCCTTCGCCCAAGATTAGTTAAACATCGCTTTTCAAGTATTTAACCTCAGTTCAACGAACTTTATAATAAGATTAGGCCTTTAGTGCGAAAGGGCGCTTGTTGCTGTAAAATTTCAATTAGCAAGTGTTATATTTAGAA
Organism: Cimex lectularius; assembly: GCF_000648675.2. NCBI lineage: Eukaryota > Metazoa > Arthropoda > Insecta > Hemiptera > Cimicidae > Cimex > Cimex lectularius. Next base: position 228,281 of record NW_019392723.1, read on the forward strand.
ATTTTACTATTGCATTTATCCATTCATAGGGAGAAGAATCAAAGTGTTACTTATTAGCCGAAGGTCGTGGTTTGAATCCCGTTTTATGCAATTTTCTTTGAATTGTTTAATATTAATTTACACTAGTTGGAAATGTAAAGATTAACTTGATTTTATGATCCCATATGTGTTTCTATTTTGCTTTAAATTTATAAATATGTTCATTCCTTGAAAAATGGCAAAAAGGAGGGAAAATTCAAAAGGTGGGGTTGAGATGGGAAGTTAGTGTCCGAGTGGATCGAGGTCACGATAGCTCAGGTGGTAGAGCAGCGGCGATCTAGCCGAAGATCGTGGGTTCGAATCCCGCTCGTCCCATTGACTTTTTTATCTCAACTAAAAACCTTAATTAATTGTTTATAAATATGATTAGCCTGAATCTGTTTGTATGGGGTTTGCCCCGGAAAGCAAAAAATAAATAAATAAAAATAAACTATTTTTAACTCAAATTAATTCTTTCTTTAAAGCTTTAAAAACTGAGGATATGGTATGAAATAAAAGCATGTTAAGTAAACTTCCTGTATATTTGTGAATTTTTTTTAAATTTAAAATAATTGGCCTAATAGAAGACTATATGAAAATTAATTACAATTAAAATTGAAAATACATATGTGAATTTGAATTTAAAAATAAAAGATTCGTCTTTTAATTTGAGAATGTTTTAAAAACATAAAATTGATTCTCATATAACATACCACATGACAATTAATTACAATTAAAAATAAAAATAATGTCAAATTAAATATAAAAATAAAGAATTTTTTTTTAATTTGAAAATATTTTAAAAGTCCAAAGGTCCATCCAATTTAACGGTCATAATTAACCATAGTAATTTTATAATACGATGCTCTAACCAGAAATCACGATAGCTCAAGTGGTTAGTGTAGCGGCGTATTTAGCCGAAGGTCGTGGGTTCGAATCCCGCTCGTGACACGAGCTTTTTCCTGTCAACCAAGATCTTACATAAAATAATAATTGAAATAATTACTTGAATAAAAGAATAATTAATTGAATTAGACTTCTATACATAAATAGATTTATTATTTATATTAAATTTAACATATGATCGAGTAATAATTATATGATGTTATATTAAAATAATAATTAATAATAATTATATGTTGTTAATAATAATTATAATGTGTTGTCCATTTTTATTGGCAAACTTTCAGATTTCAGGTTGCAATTTTTGCCGAATAAATACAATTGAAGAAACGTCATTAACGAAACAATAAACAAGCAGATACTTTTAAATTGTAGAATGAGAACCTCCCCTTAAGAACTGGACATACCAAACTCACGAGTATAGGCAAAACAGAATACGCGACGCGGTCTAAAACTGACAATGGCCCATTCTATAGTCTATCTACGGCAGTAATAAGACCCAAATTATCCTATGGCTCGCTAAAAGATCAAAGCTCAGCAAAAACGAACTACCCAAACATTAGACAGCATACAAAGACTGGTAAACCAATGCATCACAGGGGCAATGAAAGCAACCCCGTCAATTGCATTAGAAAAACTGCTAAACCTACCTCCAATGTAAGTGTTTATACAAGGAGATGCGAGGAAAAGCACATTTAGTCTCCAGATCAATAAAACTGGATGGGAACTAAAAACTTCGGGCACAAAACAATCATTAATAAAATCAGACATCAATTCATAGAAATGGGGACTTATTACAAGATCCCGAAAACAATATGTGCAACATCCTCCACTGACTAGAAAGGAGAAGATGAATTCCGAATGAAATACGGTATACAGATGGCTCCAAACGCCGGATCAGGCGTTTTTTATACAAGCCCAAAAAATGAAAAATCAAACTCATTAGGAAAGTACACCTCGGTCTGTCAAACTGAAAAAAAAAAAACTCTTAAATGAGGTTACACTGGCAACAAATCTTCATAAGATCGGACAGTCAAGCAGCTATTAAACCATTTGCAGGTAATAAAATCACATCAAAACTGGTTAATGAATTCACCCAAAATCTCCAAAACCCCTGGACGGTATCCAGTACAAAAAAGGAACTTTGGGAAAACGCAGATACTCTAGCGGCTAGAGTCTAGCCAGATGAGGATCTGCATGACCATTAACATGGCCCTAACCTATTCTTGGGCTAACAAAAACAAGCTTCCTAGCCCCAGAATGATGAACCAGAAGTTTGATAGTTACCGATTGTCTTAGAAAAAATTTTTTTTAGAATTATTATTTGGAAATCGTGAGATGTGGTCTGGTGTGACGTAGGTTTCAGAATATATTTTCTTTATCATGCGAACGTTTCGATCTTTATTGGCATCATCTTCAGAGCCTGGGATTTACAAACATTGTTTAAATTATACAAATACATGTAGGATGTAGAAAAAAGTTAATTTATACAATGCAAAAAAAATTTTTTAATCAATGTAAGTATTTCTACTCACCCAAAGTGTTTGTTTTCTGCATAATTGTGCCATGAGTGAGTAGAAATACTTTGATTGAATATAAAAAAAATTTTTGCATTGTATAAATTCACTTTTTTCCACATTCTACATGTAGTTGTTAAATTTAAACAATGTTTGTAAATCCCAGGTCCTGAAGATGATCTCAATAAAGATCGAAACGTTGGCACGATAAAGAAAATGTTTTTCTGAAACCTACATCACACCAGACCGCATCTCACTGTTTCCAAATAATCATAGACTAACTGTCACTAATCACCACACATTTTTTTAGAATATTATTAGAATTTTAGTTAATAAACATTACTTTAAATAATGTGAAAATCATGTATGAATTTGGGGAAAATTAAAGTCTAAAATGTGAGAATTCTCCTTAATTCCAGAGTGGTGAATCTGAAGTTTGATCGTTTTGGTCTGTCCGACGCTTTTTGACGTTTTACCATCTTCAGCGCTAAATTTGTGTTTTTGTCAGACGCTGTTTGGCTTCTCGCCATTACCAGTGCTAAATTTGAGTTATTTTTGATATGATTGAAGTGATAGGTACATAGTAATAAAACAAAAGATGTATTACATTTCACGCAGGCCATAAGTCATAAAATTCAAGGTTTTTTGAAGAAAATTATATTTTGATTTTAGTTAATAAAATTTACTTTAAATAATATGTTAATCATTTATGGATTTGGGGGAGGGGGAACCTGCAATAACATCAGTGAATTGAGTCGGAACTCTGAGATTTTGGGAATGTGGCGTGATAAACCTGTAGTTAGTTTTTTTATTACAAATTTTGTTCTAAATTTTCTCAAAATCTCTTTTTTTTAATACCTCATTGATAGTAACTTAATCTTCCTAGTCACGTTTAATCGTGCGATGTCACCTTGTTGTCTGCTGGGTGATGAACCTGTTGTTTGGTCTGTCAGATGCATTTCAACTTCATTTTTTTTTAACATGCCTTTTTTTTAATTTTACGAGGGTTCGCAACAGCAGAGGTCATATAAACCCTCAGGGGGCCGGTGTTTTTTTTAAAAAAGCCCATTTGTAAGTATGTCGGGTTCGAATGCAGGGCCGCTGGATTCGAATCCGCGACCTTTACCTTACAGTGATGAGCGCCGTGTCAACGCCTAAACCGTTCGTACACTTACCTTATTAATACTACCTTATTAATAGTAACTTAGGTGGCTTGCTGTATTAAATTTGGGAATTTCTATTTTTTGTCTGCAGTGATAAACCTGAATTCAGACACATTTCAGCATTACCTTACCTTTTTCTTGTACATACCTTGTTATTAGTAGCTTCGCCCTGCTAGTTGATTAAATTATAAAATTTCGCCTAGTTGTCCTCGAAGAGATGAACCTGTAGTTCGTTTCTTTTTCCTATTATTTTGTTTTGCCTTGCCTCGCTGTTTTGGTTTGTAAGACGCTTTCCGGCCTCTCGCCATCTCTCCTTTCTTGCACCTTGTTACAAGTGGAAAATAAGGGAAAAACTTTCTTCGCGGTGTGACAAGATTCATCCTGATACGAGGGTGCCCTCGTAGGTTGAAGGAGGCCGGCAAAAGGCCGAAGGCCCAGCCTGGACTCAGCGGGGCATCGGCGAAGACAGGCGAGTCTCCATGTGAACGAGTCGGAGAAAAAAGTGGAAAAGGACTTGATTGTCTTTTTTAATTTAATTATTTTGGACTTTCTTTTCTTGCCGTCGAGGAGCAGAGAGTTTGACGGGAGAAATGCCCTGTGATGCGAGGGAAAAGAACCAGGACGAAGTTTATCCTATTTTATGCCATTTTGTTTTCTGACCGTTTTTATTATAGTAGAAGAGAACTTGTTTATTTTCTTTTTGGTTTCTTTTTTTCGCAGTACTGAATTGTTTTATTTTATTTTGGTTGTTATGTTCTTTATTTTTTTTACCACCAGGGTTTCCCTTTCTGTTTCCCTAAGAACAAACTAAAACAGTGTGGCGCCCGATTGTCGTAGGAAGAAACACCCACGGCAAAATCCGCATTTTTTTGCTTTCTAACTACTATGGTCATTGCTGGCTCCTCGCATATTTGTCCTTCTCACGTAATTTATAACCGCGGAAATATGTATTTTTTTCTGCATTTTTCATCACTTTTCTGACATATACCTTTGGTAGCTAGACGATCCATATGTTTATTAGTATGTTGTTATTATTATTTATGTATTTATCTTACACACGCAAGCTTTATTATTTTATTCCTAGTACACTTATTACGTACACACATACATACACACTCATACTACTATAAGATTTTAAGCTAACCTCAGAGTACAAATGACCCAGAGTACACTATAACTAACCGGGACACAGCTATGTGTGTCACCTCGCCAACCACTCGTCATTCACGCCAATAAATACGTTCATTCTGAGTAACCTTTCATGCCGTATTTACAATTAAATTTGGCAGGACACCGTGCATTTTTATTGTCCAGCGTTTCGCCACCCTATCACATTCCACTTATTTCTTAACCAAACTAACCTAAGTTTTTGACAAATGTGAGGTGTACTCGATATTCCTCGGCAGACCTGTACACTCATACTTAACCACTCACGTTAATAAATACATTCACACGGGTTCAACGGATGCTGTCGAGCCCTTCCCTCACACCTCTCTGTAGATATTAAATTGCTTAAACCTAATTCGTTGGAGGTTTGGTTTGTTAGACGAGTTTCGTCCCCTCGGCAACGTGAGTGCGGTGTTTGTTCTTTTTTGATACGATTGAAATATTAATAAACTCTAACTAACAAAAAAATGTATTAAAGTTCATAAAGGCCATGAACCATAGAATCAGGTTGAGAACACTTTTTTGGTGCAGATTGTAAGACGATAATGGTTAACAAATATTAATTGAAATAATGTAAAAGCAATAATATCTTTTGGGTAAAACCCGTATCAAAATCACTGATTTGAATCTGAAATTGTGAAATTTCCTTCTGGGATCTGAGGAGATGGACCTGTAGTTTGGTCATTTCAGATCAGTTTTCTCTTCCTTTCCCTTTCTGGTTTGATCTGTCCCACGCGTTTCGGCCTCTTGCCTTCTTCAGCAGGTTTTACCGAAGGTTATTATTATAATTATTCTGACATCGTGAGATGCGGTCTGGTGTGACGTAGGTTTTAGAAAAACATTTTCTTTATCGTGTCAACGTTTCGATCTTTATTGAGATCATTTTCAGGGCCTGGGATTTTGCACGATAAAGAAAATGTTATTCTAAAACCTACGTCACGCCAGACCGCAACTCACTATCTCCGAATAATCATTGACTAACACCTCGTTATTATAATAAATTCAGTGACATTTCGCCTTCTTTTGTGATGGGGTTTTCAGGCATGATTAAAATGGATATTTGGCTGTTAGTTGGATCACCTAGCACAATTTTGTCTTTGTTCTATGCGGTAGGCAAATATTTTCATTAAAACAAATAATGTATATTGACGTATATTACTACGTATATTATGTATAGTCCGGTGATATGTAATATATTAAATAGTAAGTTTTTGTTATCTAGGTTTATATAAAAAGGGATTATATAAAGGATAAAATAAACGTTTAGACTTATTAACATTATGACAATTGGAGTATAATAATCGAATCCCTAACGCGCAATCTGATTATAAAAGAGGAAAAAAAGAACGAATAAATAGTTTTGTATAATGAACTGGACCGTAAAGGGACCCGCTAAGGTCCTTTCCCTTTCATGCGTTCCCGATTTGTGTTTGAAAGGGGACGGGGGAAAAAACTAGGGGAGAATCGGGCTAGAGCGGCTCAGCAGAGCCCCTTCAAAAAGCCGAGTAGCCGGTGTGGTCAGCATCCTGTTATGTAAATCCGAACAAGTAAAAAAATAATAGGAGATGGACATGTGGGAAGGGACGCAGCATCCGTTGGAACATTAGAACAGGTTTGGCAGGGGTCGCTTGACCCAGAGACAACCCCAGCAACCGAACCCAGGTGCGTCCTCTCCTCCGGCTCAGCCTCCGGAGCATAACCCATTTACCTACATAACATCATCCAGGCACCACGTAAAAACGTAAGTACTATTTGCTCAACGATCATAATTTAAAACGGAAATCTTGTAAATATTGAACCAAGTTTTAGAAATCCCTAGTGTAATGTTTGGTTCGTTTTTGCATGAGTTCTTCTTCTATCAAATTCTTCTATTTATTGTAAATTGTTAGACCAAATATTGAAATAAGAATTCTTAAGTTCTGCCCTGACATACATCTGTCGCAGTGGCAAGCGATCTCTCGTTTTGGCAAGTGATTGTCGTGATGATACGCGATCGTATTGTTTTAGGTTATTTCGTTGAAGCATAGATTGAGTTTGTTCTCGTTTAAAATGATCAAAGAGAAATATTTACATATTTAAGCGCTGGTATTCTCCCGATTTTTGTATCTTCTCATAAATTCCATTCCCCCAATTTTGTTTTCTTACAATTTTTCTAATAGAAGGACTTTTCGTCCTTATACTCATAGGCAATGTTAGCCCACTATGTCATGAATAAAGCGATTATACTTTTATTATACGTCTTTTTCTTTCTTGCTTATTATCTAGTATTGTCTATTAATCCATTTGTGTTTAGTTGTCTAATTGACCAAATTACTTATTTCAACTAATTATTCTTTTAATGTAAGGTCTTGGTTGAGATGAAAAAGTTAGTGTAAGTAGATTAGGACGTAGGGATAGAAAAACATTTTTATATCAGGAGTCGGCTTCTTTGAGGTGAAAGTCCTTTTCCACCCCTTCAAAATCCAACGTATATACAGATAAAACATTAATATCTCACTAGCATTCTCAATATGTCACACAATAATGACACATCTACCCAGAAAACAAACACTTTGAACCCTGAAGATGGTCTCAATAAAGATCGAAACGTTGGCACGATAAAGAAAATGTTTTTCTAAACTTACGTCACTCCAGACCTCATCTCACGGTCTCCAAATAATCATTAACTAACGTTCACTAAACACCGCACGTAAAAGTTAATATTCCACCTAATTCTGTATTTTGTTGGCTACAGTTAAAATAAGAAAACAAATGAATTTCATAGGATTTCCAATTCTCTTTTCAGTCATGTAATCAAATTTACAGTAGGATTAATGTGTGGTGTTTAGTGACCGTTAGTTAATGTTTATTTGGAGATCGTGAGATGCGGTCTGGTGTGACGTAAGTTTTAGAAAAACATTTACTTTATCGTGCCAACATTTCGATCTTTATTGAGATCATCTTCAGGGCCTGGGATTTATAAATATTTTTTTAAATTATACAAATACATGTATGATGTGAAAAAAATGAATTTATACAATGCTAGAAATTTCAGATTCGATATATGTATTTGATCGAGTGCAAATACTTTGATTGAATCATTGTATAAATTTTTTTTTACACCCTACATGTACTTGTATAATTTAAACAACTTTATAAATCCCAGGCGCTGAAGATGATCTCAATAAAGATCGAAACATTGGCACAATAGAGAAAATGTTTTTCTAAAACCTACGTCACACCAGACCGCAACTCGCGATCTCCAAATAATCAGTAGGATTAATATATTTTGAGAGATTTGGGCTTTATGGGAAAAAGTTGTGAAATTTTGAAGTAACAGGAAAAGTGAAATACCTTGAATACAATTGAGACAGGACCAGTCTTATGGATAATAGGGACTTTCTAGTACATTTCGACACATAAAATAACCTCCCGAAGTATAGACTTATGTTTAAGGGACACTATATATTAGGTCAACGGGGGGGACATCTACTTTTGAGAAACCTGCGATCGTGACCGTTGCTCCTTAAGAAATTGATTGATCTTTTTATTGAAGGATGAGCAGAATTAGTTTTTGGATTTTATGGACTGCAAAATGTAAGGGACATGGAAAGGTTTGGACTGGTAGGATTGTATTCTATAGATGCTAGATATAGATAATAATTTCAATTGATGATTCTTTTTATGTAAGGTCTTGGTTGAGATGAAAAAGTTAGTTTTTATACGTTTATTTTAACGCAAAGCATGTAATGTAAACTTTCTGTTTATTTGTGATTTTTTTTAAAATATAAAATAATTGGGCTCATAGAAGACCGTATGAAAATTAATTACAATTTAAATTGAAAATACATATGTGAATTTGAATTTAAAAATAAAAGATTCGTCTTTTAATTTGAAAATGTTTAAAAAAATATAAAATTGGTTCTCATATTTTCATATTTTACCACATGAAAATTAATTACAATTAAAAAAAGAAATTATGTAAAATTAAATATAAAAATAAAGAATTAAAATGAAGTAATAATAAAGAAGAAAAGCCCTGAAGATGATCTCAATAAAGGTCGAAACGTGTCACGATAAAGAAAATGTTTTTCTAAAACCTACGTCACACCAGACCGCATCCCACGATCTCCATATAATCATTAACTTTTACGAGTTTCCAGACTAGTTGTAAAGTTTGATTTTATTGGCTCTGTAAATACTGACAGATATGGCGCTTACGGAAAGGTTGCCGCTACTAATGAGCTTTAAACACACGTACTTGATTTCTCAAAGGTCAGTTATCATCAGTGAAAAATTAACGTTTAATTGCTAAAAATTTGATATTTCCGTTACAACTGGTTTAAAAAATTGTTAAGATGTTAAAACATTAATTTCATTAAAAAAACAATGAAAGTAATACAAAGAAAACAGAAAAAACTCTTTAAAAAAAATAAAAATAAATATAAATTAAATGTTCAAAAGTCAACCTTATTAAAGAATTCAAGGCTGAATCGTTACTTGATTACTTTTTCTGGTCTTAAGAGTTCATCTTGATTCTTTTCCCTAATAGGAACATAGGATTACTGAATCCTTTCTATGAGATCGTCCTTAGTTGTGACAGGTAAGAAATAGTTTAAATTTAGAATTACAATAAAGATTATCCCGTATTTAGAAGGACATCGGAGCAAAACCCGAGCTTGTTTTTCCATATGTTCAATTTTCTGCCAACGAGTCTTTTTGTTTAATCGTACCGTATATGTATTAAAAAATATTAAATATAAAACTATGGGATTCTGAGTAAGGTTTAGAATACAGTGGAGGTCAGGTCCAGGGGATTTTCTACCTATAACTTTTTTTTAACGGATCAAAAGCCTGCCACCAGTATTTCACTTTAATCTTAATAATATTTTTGTGACTTTTCATTATTTATTGGCGGAGTGCGGTTCGCAGCAAACCGGGGCGGAAGAGAATGGTCCAATGTCAACAATTAAGTATGCTTTCATTGTCCCAGAGATGTATTGGCATCGACTCATAAATAATTGACTAGGGAATCTTTACTTCGTGCTCGAATACCGTCGGCCTTCAATAATTCACATGTATTGATGTTTAACGAAATACATAAAATGTAACTGGCTACTCACATTAATACTTTCCCTCTCCCGATAATTGGTTTCGATTTTTTGTCATTTGATACAAGCAGCTGGATAATTTCTTTTAATTATACACAGGGCTAAGATCCTTTACCATTATTAAAAATCAATTTGGTTCAACAACAAACAAAAATCAATATCAATCAACCTCGGTCTTATCCGTTCCACCGGGGGCTGTCAACGGCATTTCAACCGTCAAACACATGCAGTTTTTAAATCTAGAAACACACTCACTTATTCGAACACACAAACTCGAAGTACACAAACCTTCAAATGCCATTTATCCTCCCTTGAAACCCCATGATGTCGATACAAATTCAAAAAACCTGGAGTCTCATCCTAACGCATTAAGCCGGGTCCAGACGAGTGTAATGTAACACGTAACGTAACGCGTAATGCAAGGCGAATTCTTTGTGTGGACGCTACTACGAGCATTACATGTAACGCACGCCCAACCGTTCGACCGGATCCATCAGGGTGTAGGTTTTTTGTGCGAACACAAAGGCGCTCGCAGTTCTCGTTTGGACGGCGTTCGTGGCAGTTGTGTAGTGTGGACGTTCATGATGTGGAGTGACGAACAGTCGCTTGAACTTATTGGTTTATACCATGTTCGTAGCAACTGAGTGGAACAGCCCCCTCTTCAAGATTCGCGTTACATGATTCGCGTTGAGTTCGTTTGCCGTCCACACTGTTCACTCTAAATTACACATAATCCACATTACACGTTACACGCGTCTGGACCCGCCTTTAGAATCTTTCATCCCGAACGCTTACCAACTACAGCGCCAATGGCCTCGCGATTTATAAAATTCATGTTCCACATATTTCTAAATATCTAGGTTTTTAATTAGTTTATAAAAATTATAAGTTGAATAAAGTTATGAACAAAATACGTTTATTTGTCGTGTTTTTTGTACGTCGAGCAGTAATTTCGAGCTGCGTAGTTCGATTATCCTTCGTTGTCTCTTTTATTGTTTTTTCCTGCCTGTCCGACCTATGATGTTTTTCTCCGCACTGGCATTTTATTGTTTATTTGTTCTTTGTCTAGTGAATCTTGATAATTTTGCCTCAGGAGTTTTCCGATTGTGTTCGAGGATCTGGCTAACGGGAGTTCTCTTCAAACTAACAGTTCCCACCCATTCGTTATTGCCAAATCCTAAAATCATACCTAACGTTTTCGGAAGTCAGAGCGATCTAGGCTGGCGTCCCACAAGGGAGCGTTTTTGGTACCATCCTATATACCATTCATATGAACTGCCGATACATCCCTACAACCCATGCTAGTTTATCTCCCAAGTCCAATCCTGCTCAAGCCGCCTCCAATAACCAGGAACATATTGAGCTCATTGAAGTATGGTGAAAACGTGTAGTGATTAGTGACCGTTAATCGATATTTATTTAGAAATCGTGAGATGCGGTCTGGTGTGATGCAGGTTTCAGAAAAACATTTTCTTTGTTGTGCCAACGTTTCGATCTTTATTGAGATCATCTTCAGGGC